>NW_026068131.1:1071615-1145714 GCF_014885135.2 Alexandromys fortis | reverse complement strand
TATATATATATTTCTGCTCTTAATTAAGGTATTGCGTTTATGCAGCTCATTTAAAAATGCAATGTATATAATAGTCAGGCTTGTAGCCACATTAGTTAAGGTTTCTAGATATGTAGAGATATATTTCAGTTAAGTAGGTATTCTTCAAATCTTTCAGAGACCTTCAGAATATGGCATTTCAAATGTTTTAAGAGCTTAAGACTATACATCTCAATGAAACACATCTGCCTCTGGCAGCACCAATTACTTCAAGAAGATGATGGGCATCAAAGAGGCTCCCCATGGAGTTTCTTAGCCATTTAGGAAGAAACTGCTCTTGCCTGGCCTGATTGATGATGTGCTGTATGAACTGGACATGCAGGACCCTCAGAGAAATGACAGCTGAACCTTTCTAAAAGTGAAATAATCCTTCAGGGTTCCTGCTTCATGAAAGAGTCTGTCAGACATTCTGCAGGACACAGAAAAAAGTGACTGACAACCTGCTAATATAGGCAGAACTATCTTTAAAATTTCCTGCTTAATGGAAAAGTTTGCTGGATACTATGAACCTGTGGGGTGAAGATGGATCCTCCAGTCTTACAGAACTTTGGGTGACTGCCCAGGCAGTGAGATGTCTCTGTCAATTATAGAGTTTTAAAGTTGCTTACAGTGCACTCCCTGTTTACTTAGGTAATATTATATCCTTTGGAATCTTTGATGGAGTTTAAGATTAGTTACTTATAGTTTTTATTAGTTTTGATAAAAGTTAAAGTAGATAAAATATTGTAAGTGTAATTATTGCTTGATACCTGTTTTGTCATATGTAAATTTACTATGTTAAAGTTAAAACCTACATTTTTATTTAAACAGAAAAGGAGAGGCAATGTGGGATTCCCCTCTGTATGCTATGAATACCATTGGTTAATAAAGAATTTGTCTTGGGCCTGGTAGGGCAGAATAGAGGTAGGTGGGGAAAACTAAACTAAATGCTGGGAGAAAGAAGGCAGAGCCAGGCAGAAGCCATTTAGTCCTGCCAGAGACAGACACCAGATGGAAACTTGCTGGTAAGCCACAGCCACATGGTGATACCTAGATTAATAGAAGTTGGTTAACTTAACATGTAAGAGCTAGCCAATAAGAAGCTAGAGCTAATAGGCCAAGCAGTGATTTAATTAATACAGTTTCTGTGTGGTTATTTCAAGGCTGAGCAGCTGGAACAAACAAGCAGCCTCTTACTACAATGTCATATCATAGTTTAAATATTAAGCATACAGAGCAACGAGTATATACTAAAAGCTTCAAGAGAAGCACAAATACACAGTATTTTTTTTTTTTAAAATCCAACAAATTAGCAGCTGAATTCTCAATGGAATGTTTGAAAGCCAGGAAAGCCTGGGACACTGAATTTCAAGTCCTGTAGAACCATGAGGGCCAACTTAGACTAGTATACCTAGGAAACTTTGTGCCATAGTTAAAAGAGAAATATAAACTTTCCACAATATAAACAGCCTAAATAACTATCAATAATATACTTACAAATAACACACACACACACACACACACGGTCATCTACCTCTTGGTAGATGGAATACAGTGATTGTTTTAATGTATACAAGCCACATAAATGATCTTAAAGACAAAAGTCACATGTTCATCTCAATAGATGCATAAAAAGTCTTTGAGAAAAAGCAATCTAACTTCATGACAGAAGTCCTAAGACTGTGGGACTAAAGGAAGCATATATTAAAAACTATATATGAGAAACCAACAGACAACATCATCTTAAATGGAAAAAAGTTTGAAGAAATCCCAGTTTAATTAGGAATGAGAGGGGGGGCGTCCACAATCATTACCTGTATGCTCTCAAAGTAATAGCTGGGACAATAAGGCTAAAGAAGAAAATGAAAGGGATATGAATAGGGAAAAAGAAGAAAAATATCCCTATTTAAAGATGACAGCGTACTATATACTAGAGTTCCAAAAATTCTACCAGAAAACTTTTAGAAATTATAAAGTAATTCAGCAATGTGGCAGAATACAGAAACAATGTGTACAAATCAATAGCTTTTCTATACACCAACATCAAACATACAGAGAAAGAAATCATTGGCACATTTCTATTCACATTGGCCTCAAATAAAATAAAATATCTTAGAATAAGAAGATGGAAAAAGTTACAATAAATATGTTAAACCTCTGAAGAAACAGATAGAGGAAAACAATGGAAAATGAAAAAATCAGAATGTACATGGATTCATAGAATTAATATTAAAACAGTGACAATTTTTGATGTGGGAGGTCCTTCTATCTATGTGTTGCTTTTATTGGCTAATGAATAAAGAAATTGCCTTCACCTGTTGATAGGGAAGAACTTAGGTCGGTGGGGAAAACTAAACTGAATGCTAAGCAAAAGAAGGACAAAGTCAAGGAGAAGTCATGGAGACACCACCAGACTCAGACATGCTGAAACATTGCCAATAGGCCACTGCAATATACAGATTAACAGAAAGGGGTTAAATTAATATATGAGTTAGCCAATAAGAAGCTGGAGCTAATTGGCCAAGCAGTGATTTAATTAATACAGTTTCTGTGTGGTTATTTCAGGTCTAAGCTAGCAGGGCTGCCAGGAACCAAAAAGCAGCCTCCCACTAAAATTTTACCAAAAGTCATTTGCAGATTCAGTGCAATTCTATCAAATATCCCATCTCATTCTTCACAGAAATAGAAACTCTATCCTAAAATCCTTATGGAACCATAAAATAACCCCCACCAAATCCTGAGCCAAAAAAAATGCTGAAGAGATTGTAATTTCAGAATTTAAGACTTTTTATAATGCCCTAGGAATTAAAAACAATGTGATATCGGCACATAACCAGATACTCAGACCAATAAAACAAAACTGAACATCTCAAAATGATTACATGTAACTTTAGCAATTTATTATTTGACAAAAATTCCCAAAATGCATGCTTGAGGAAAAAAAAAAGCATCTTCAACTAATGGTATTAGTAAAGGTAGATGTCCATAGGTAAAGGAATGAAATTGGACTCATGATCCATGTACATCCACAAACACTAACTTCAAATGGATCAAGACCAAAATGTGATACCTAAACACTGAAATTGCTAGAAGAAAGCATATAGGTGGTACCCTACACAATATAGATGTAGGAATGAGTTTCTGAAATGGACTGCAGCTGTCTAAGATTGAAGGTCAACAATAGATAAGTGGGACTTCATAAAACTATAAAGATTCTGCACAGCTAAAGGAACAAACCCTTGAGTAGGAAAGTGTCCTTGTCAGCTGAACATCCTGACAGAGGATGCATATACAGATTCTATAAAGAACTAAAAGATTCAAAAGAATAAATGACACATTAAAAAAATGGGCCTGGCCCTATACCTAGCATGGGGTCCCGGCACTTAGCTTGGGCAGCAATACAGAGTGAACCTTGTTGGCACAGGTGTGAATTAGCCAGCCCCGAAGTTGTAAGTATGGGAGAGCTCTCCCCATTACTTATCCATC
The DNA here is from genome assembly GCF_014885135.2 of Alexandromys fortis. Lineage (NCBI taxonomy): Eukaryota > Metazoa > Chordata > Mammalia > Rodentia > Cricetidae > Alexandromys > Alexandromys fortis. Next base: position 1,142,210 of record NW_026068131.1, on the reverse strand, counting down.
TTGTGAAGGTATAGGTAGGGGAAAGATGCCTCCTTCTCCTGCCCAGCAATGCCTGAGGCAGGTGTGAGAACTGACCCTGTGGTCACAAGAGTGGGAGAAATGTCCCTGCCTCCACTAGCTGCAACACTTGGGAGAACAGGCCCTGCACTTCACCTGGGTGAACATTGTTGACAGAGGAGTGGGTGAGTCCCGCCTGAAGTTGTAAGCATGGGAGAGCTATCCCCACTACTCATCTGTCATGTGGTGGCGTGGGAGGGTGAGAGATGCCCTCCCTTGCCCCTTGCTCCTTACTACCTACAACAGATAAGACCCTTCCTCTTATCAGATGCAGCCCTCAGGAAACAAGCCCTGCCCCTCACTTAGGCAACACAGCAGAGTTGCCTGGTGGTCAGAAGTGAGGGAGACCAAACCCCAGTGTTATGAGAAAGGAAAAGCTGATCCATCGCTCATCTGACATGTGGTAGCATGGGTAGAGGATCGATGCCCTTCCCCCTACCTCCTGCCTATCAGTGCCTGAGACAGTTAGAAGAGGTGGCCCCGTGGTCTAAGAGTTGGAGGGCTGTCCCTGTTCCTACCATTTACCAGCTGCAGCACTTGGTAGAAGGGCTCCTGTGCCTTACCTAGGCAACAAAATAGAGCTGACTCTAATGGGGTAGGTATGGCAGAGCCAATGCTGAGAATGTGGAAGGAGGAGAACTGGCCTCATCCCTTGTTCATTGCTGCAAGAGGTGACTTAGCAAGGGACCATGTTGAGTGCTCACTCTGGTGGTAAGGACAGGGAAGAACCAGTGGGAAGATCAACACTGCAGCTGCCCAGGCACAGTATCAGGGTTATAACTTAGCCTGCCCCAACATCCACCCTATCGATGATGTGCAGGAGCATGTGAAGGGACCTGACCCACAGAACCAAAGCTTCAGGATCTCCACAACATAGGGCAACAAAAGCATATCTAAGAAGAGTCCTAGTGGGGGCCAAGAATTGATAGTGTAGTAGAAAGCAGAATTTTCAAACCAGACCAATGGCTCTAAGCAATGAAAATTTGCAAGTAAAGATATATGGATAAAGGCATTTACTGCCTAACTCACTGTGTCACACTGTAGCTTCCATGATGAGATTTTTAATTCTTTCGTTTTTTTTCTCTTACCTTTTGTTTTATTTGGGGGATGGGATGCAGGGGCAGAGGGAGGATGCAAAAGGATGGGGGAAATAAATTGGATAAAGATACATGATATAAAAGATACATAAAATAAATGGAAAGAAATTAAAGAAAAGCGGGCCTGGGAACTGAATAGAAAGTTCCCAAAAGAAAAAGAGAATGGCTAAGAAATCCATCAAAAATATTCGTTATCCATAGCAATAATAGAAATGCAAATCAAAACAAATTTGCAATTTCATCTTACTCTATTCAGAATAGCTAAAATCAGCAAAACAACTGATAACACTTGCTGCCCAGGTTATGGAGAAAAATCAATTTCTCATTCACTGTTGGAGTTACAAACTGGTCCAGCCTCTCTGGATAACAATGTTAAATTTTTCAAAAACCTAAAATTAAATCTACCCTATGACTCACCTATACCACTCCTATGCCATCCATCTATACCAAGTATAGGCCCAAAGGACTCAGCATTGTAGTTTACAGATGCTTTCTCAGCCATGTTCACTATGTGTCAATTCACATTAGCTAGGAAATGTAAACAACCTATTTGTTTTTTCAAAATTGACAAATGGATAATGGAAGTATGGTACATATACATTATGTAATAGTATTCTGCTGCAAAGTAAAATGACAACATAAAATTTCAGGTAAGCAGATGGAACTAGAAAATATCATATTAAATGAGGTATCCCATAACCAGAAACACAAATATCAAATGTTCTCTTTCATGTGAGGTTCCCAGCCCTATGTGTGATTTCATATACTGTAGTAAATGTAGAAACAAGGAAAGTTAAACAGAACCATTGTAGGAATAGGATTAGGAGAACAATAGAGAAGGAAACAAGTTACAAGTGATCTGATGGGAAGATATTGAAAAATATGGCAGAGGTTGTAATTAGAAAACAGGACGGAAACAAATACAGTAGAGGGAGGAAGGGGTGTAAAACAACAGGTCGGAAAAAGTCACAAGGAAGCATACTCTTAACTATATGTAAAATTTCTATGATATACATAAGACCATGCATAAATACATGTATATACCTATTTTCCATGTTGAATGTTGTCTTCAAGAACAAAAGACAATTTAACAAAACTCCAACACCAGGCATGAAAATCTGTCAGTTGAATTATTGTTCAAGGTTGTTCAAGAAACTCCCCATACCTTACAGGCTACCACTATTGCCCCTTGGTGACGTTCAGAGGTGGAAGGTGATCTATTATTGCTGGAGAAACCATTCACATTATACACAGGACCTAGAGGCCCCTGAACTGAAACTGACCTGAGAGCTTCCTCCCTGTAGACTAGCTTTCATGCTTCCAAGAAGTGTCATACAAGGTTCCGATGGAGAAAGTAAACAAGTCTTACCCAATTACGTTGCTTGTGAATCACAAGACTAATCACCGTTTCATTATAACTCTAAGGGTGCAATAATGGCATGCACAACTTGATGGTAATCAACTGCTCTCTAATTGGATATAAGACCCACTCAATAAGAAAGAATTCATTCCCAAAGCTGCAAACTTAGGAAATAGCCATAAATCATGAAAGAGAACCTACAACTGCCACTCTACTAAACCAAAATAATCCATAACCACATTCTAAATATTTGTCCTCCCCACAGGTAAGTGCAGTTCTTATCCCTCATCAAGGAAATTTCTATTTGCAATAGATGAGCACCGTTACAGAAAACCACACCCAATACAAATGTAGACATGTGGAGCCCATTCCCAATGGATATGTTTGCAATATAACTCCTGTAGCTGAGCCTCAGGGATCATTTTGAAGCAGGGGCCGGAAAGATTGTAAGAACCAGAGGATTGAGGAAGTTTGCTATGAGATTCTGTCTCTTAGGACTGTCACAAGCTATACCCATAAATTCTCCTCAGTGATGACTGTCTAAACATGAGCTGACCATGGACAACAATAGAGATGATAATATGAATGAGAGAAAGTCCACGAAGTTTCATTTCTACACATAAAATTACAGGCAACTAAGGAATACTGAAAAAGATAAAAAATAGTTTTCCCTAGCGAAGAACACACTAATTGGGTATCCAATACCTAACGACCAACCCTGGCAACATACATATAAGTACTGTCATCCAGATTGTGCAGGGTAAAATGATGCATTTGTGGAAAAAACATATATGTATGCATGCTACAACAATTAATGAAGAAAGGTGCCATGAATTTAAAATAGATTAAGGAAAGAGAACTTGGTACATGAAAAGGAAGGTGGAAATGATGTAAGATATTACAAAATGGGGATGTTCTATCGGGAACTCACCAAGGCCAGCTGGCGTGGGTCTGAAAAAGCTTGGGTTAAAACTGGTCTCGCTGAACATAGTTGACAATGAGGACTACTGAGACCTCAAGAACAATGGCAATGGGTTTTTGATCCTACTGCACTTATTGGTTTTGTGGGAGCTTAGGCAGTTTGGATGTTCACCTTACTAGACCTGGATGGAGGTGGGTGGTCCTTGGACTTCCCACAGGGCAGGGAACCCTGATTGCTCTTTGGGCTGATGAGGGAGGGGGACTTGATTGGGGGAGGGGGAGGGAAATGGGAGGCGGTGGCGGGGAAGAGACAGAAATCTTTAATAAATGAATAAATAAATAAAGTAAAATACTTTAAAGAATAGTAATGATGACTGAAAAACTAAATAGGCAATTATTAATTTATATTTACCTAAAATCACATGCAATAGATATGAGTATATGTGTAGTTGGGGTGATAATTTTTCCCCCAAGACCAAAGACTATCTAACAAAACTTCCAGTACTGGGAACTAGAAACTTCCTTGGTTACCTCTTAAAGTTGAAGTTATGTCCCTACTGCTGAAGACACTACACGTTTTGGATTTAGGACTCAGAGGTTCTGAGCTGGAACTGTTCTGATGGCTTCTTCCTTGAGGACTGTCTTTAATAGCACTGGAAGGTGATGCACAAGCTGTTATGTGAGGCAAAGAATCCTTCCCAGCTGTGACACCTGGGAACTACAGCAGTGACTAGCACAGTAAGGTATCATTAAAGGTGCACAGTGCTGCATATAAAAGTACATCTAATAGTGGTTCATATTAAGCAATAACTATCTAACTGGAATCAAGGCCCACTCAACAGTAGGGAAATCATGACAGATATTGTAAATCGCATAAACTGTATGTTGCTAAACTATGTATCCTGGGGAATTTAGTACCAACAATTCAATAAACAATTATAATTTCTAACTGCATTCTAAATACATATTGTTATACCCACAGATGAGTTTAGATCGCTTCATGAAAGAAGTCACATTACAAAAAGCCACAATTAATCAAAATACAGAAAACCACTGACTACAGGGTGCCCAACCCAAGTTGGTATACCAACAAAAGAACTCTTGCACACAAGGAGCAGAGATATCCCCAAATCATCAGTGGAAAATTCGTAGGTCCCACCCATAGATGAAGAGCTATAAGCAATTAAAACCTGCTGAGAAATGGAAAAGTAGTCTTTCCCAAGGATGAACTTCTGGGTTGATTATTCAATACCAAATGGTCAATCCTAGAAATACATACACGCATAAAACACTGAGCAGACTCAGCAGGCTGTATTTGTGTTTTTATTCCTTTATATGTATATATAACAACAATGGTTAAAGAAGAGATCATGAATTTGGGATGGTGTACACATGGAAAGGGTAGGAGGGAAAAAGGCAAGAGGAAATTGTTTCATATTTTGATCAAATTATGAAAAGCTATGAACAGACAAATTAAACGTAGTATATACAGGCAAAAGAGTCTTATTAATTCTTAACAAGAAGAAAATGTGTTATTTGTAGGGAAGTAGCTGAAAAAGTTCATTAATTGAGCAAAATAAACAAGCTTTGTTCAAAGACATCAATATTGTATATATTGGTTTAAAATTATTATACATATCAGCTGAAAAGAGACTGGGAATTATGTGAGGGTAAGAAATGGTAAAACATGATGAGTAACAAGAAAGGGTGATTTCAGGACAAACACAAAGATCAAATTTTCTCCCACATGAAATCAAAATATACCTGGACAGATCTATCAGAAAGGGAATTATTTGGGGAGATAAAGGGAAACAATGTAAAGGTAAATATGAACCAAACAAAATATCTATGCATGAAAATATCATAAAAATACATTATTTTGTATGCTAACTAAAACATAAGTTTGAGAAGAGAAAAAATGAGACAAAAATCTTATGACTGAGCAAATAAAACACAGAACTACACCAGAACATAGGCTGTATTTTGGCCCTTACAATACTGATTTAGTTGAAATGGATTTATTACTGCCTTTTTGCAACAGAAACGAAACTTACTAAAAATAACAACTGCAAGCGCCTGTCAGGTGAACAAGATGGATTTGCTGATTAGAGTCCCTGGACTCTGACGCACGCTACAAAAATATCACTGTGTTTAGAAGTTGAAAACTATTTGCTAGGTCTCTCGCTCACAAACAGATCTCTTTTATCAGTAAAATAAGTGGGTGAATTAAGCTATATTATACTGCTCATATTTGGTTAGCCCAGAACTAGTCAAGTTCCTTACTTAGAATCTGATAATCTGAACAGATTTTTGTGTGCTCAAAAGAGGTTAGCTAGCAATTGAGTTAGTTAGGAAAGGTTGCACAGTGGCCATCAGATTGTAAGTCTTCTGATATTTTACTATTTCAATAAAAATTATTTTAGTTCAGCTTAAATCACTATTTTCTAGCATCTTTAGTTACATAGCAATCCAAACATTCAAAAACTTTCATTTACTTCTCATAAATAGGATCTATTTCAGGAGAGATAGAAATTTACTGGTTCTATAGATAGAAGTGGAATCCTTAGAGTTAGGTTAGGGTTCAAATTGAAGAACCAAGCAGAATTACTGTGATCTAGAGACCTGGGAAGATTTTATTTATATAGGTCTTTCTGTTTCCAGGTTTCAAAGTAGAAAGTATATAACATAGTTCTCTTGCTCTCTTAAACTCACTATCTTGTTCATAAAAAACAAGAAATCAGGAATTTAGGTAATGATTTATACCTCTCAATGAATTGAACTCCATAAGCCCCATATTTGTATTGTATATTAAATAATATATTTTATTCTTTGTTCATATCCATACAACCCTATCTCCTTCTAACTCCCCCAAGTACTCCAAGTCCATCTCTCTCAGCTACACATACTTATTTATTTGTTTATTGATATTGATTTGTCCCCCCCCAGTCCAATCAGTGCTGTCTTTATGCATATGAATGTATGACCAACTACTAGGATATGAAAAACCTACTAATAACCATATCTACAAAGAAGAGTGACTCTTCTTCCCTTAGTTGCCATTGACTTCTGAGATGCCTATGAGGCATCCCTGACCAACAACTTGTATGAAGGCCTTTCTTGTCTGACACTGAGATTTTAATATAGTGGCATATGTCTTCTGGGAGCATCATTGTCCATATGTTATATTATGTTACAAGTTTTTCATTAGCTTACTAAGTAATAGATTTATATCAGGATTTTTCATGCATCCCATCTCTAATTTGGACTAATTTTCTCCCGACCCTGTTTTCTTTCCAATGCTCCTATCTCCAACTAAACCTATAGCCCAGTATCATCCTTTCTCCTTTAATGTTACCTGTGTTCAGTTATACATTCTGGTTTACTTGATTTATCCTATTTGGAAGACCATAAGTTTCTATATAGCTTTTTCATATATTTTTTATTTTGGTTAAGCCTTCAATTAATAACCCATTTCCCCCTTTCTTCACTCCTCCCCATGCTTCCATTCCTAACCTTTTATTACCCAATATTCTCTCCCTTCCTCTACTTTAATTTTGCCTATATTTTACTATGCATCCCCTTTAAAGTTTCTGACTCCACTGGCCTGTGTCCAGTTTCTTGGTTTTCATGTGTACTCCATGTTAAATATACAAAACAAAAGATTTGAAGCTAGAGTCCACATATGAGAGAACATGCAGTACTTGTCTGTGGTAATGAGGAGTTGGCGGGCCATTCTGTAGCAAAGAGGATCGCAGGCCCCTTGTTCCATCCCGCCTGGCTAGCTTATGCCCTAAATAACCACACATAGATCTGTATTAATTAAATTGCTGCCTGGCCCATTATCTCCAGCCCCTTATGGGCTAGCTCTCACATATTGATCTAACCCATTTCTAATAATCTGTATTGCCACTTGACTGTGGCTTACCGGCATGAGTCTAACCAGCGTTTGTCTCAGAGAGGAGACCCTTGACATCTGCCACACTGCCTTCTTCCTCCCAGAATTCTGTTCTGTCTACTCCACCCACCTAATTTTCTGCCCCATTAAAAGGCCTAAGCACTTTCTTTATTTAACCAATGAAAGTAACACATAGACAGAAGACCCTCTTACACCACTTGTCTTTCTGGTACTGAGTATTCTCATTCAGTATATGCTTTCTAGTTCTTTTTATTTACCAGCAGATTATATTTTTCTTTTCATCTTAGTAATACTCCATTATGCGCATGTACCACATTTTTCTTATGAGTTCAACAGGCTGACATATTTGTCGATTCCATCATTGAGCTAATGAGGGTTGAGCATCAATGGACATAGACTGTGAGGAGGCCTGAAAATATGAGCCTATTTCTGACCAAAAGTCTCACCTCTAGTTCCTCCAAGATTATTGTGCTTCTACCTCAAACAAAGTGGTAGACCAGAGAGTTCTGCTCTGTCAAGGTTATTGTCAACAGGTGTGGCTACTAGCCAGACCTTGTACTGCAGGAATTGAGAGGTAGAACTGTTTCTATGTCAAAGGAAAAATCTATGGATTCCACTAAGTTCCAGTTCCCTCAAGGAGATAAGGTTGTATTTCACCGAGGGAGTGGTTTGCCTACAGAATGTATTGGCCTACGGTACAAGCCTGACTTGTTTTAGCAACAGAATGTTTAACTGTGGACTTAGCTCATGACCTTCAACTGGTTTGTTCATTTCATTGTCCTGTGTTAAGGCAGTCTTTTGTCTTATGCCTACGTTTTGGGGTCAGGGGTATTTTAAGCAATTGGAAATAAAATGCAAGCAAATTTCAGTACTCACTGGAGTTCCCTCCTGATACCTATATGGTTCTCTGCTTTATTGTTTTCATTCCCATCTTCACATTCTTTACTAATGTTTTCTAAATCGCCATGCCTCTAACCTAGCAAGAGGTATTTTTGTCCAGGCTGGTCCCTGACAGGATTGGGCATGCAAGTTTCTTTGTAATGAGATATGAGGTCCTTTGGGTAAATTCCCAGTGATATAGCTGTGTTATATGATAAATTTCTTTCTAGTTTTTTTGAGAAATACCCATACTGATCTCCATAGTGACTATACTATTTTATATTATCAGCAGCAACATATGAGTTCCTCCTTTCCTACATGCACACTAGCATTTTTTGTAATTTTCTTTTATCTATCTATCTATCTATCTATCTATCTATCTATCTATCTATCTACCTATCTATCTATTTATTTAAGATTTCTGCCTCCTCTTCGCCACCGCCTCCTATTTCTTTCCCCCTCCCCCAATCAAGACTCCCTCCCTCATCAGCCCAAAGAGCAGTCAGGGTTCCCTGGCCTGTGGGAAGTCCAAGGACCGCCCATCTCCTTCCAAGTCTAGTAAGGTGAGCATCCAAACAGCCTTGGCTCCCACAAAGCCAGTACGTGCAGTAGGATCAAAACCCAGTGCCATTGTTCTTGAGTTCTCAGCAGTCCTCATTGTCTGCTAGGTTCAGCGAGTCCGGTTTTATCCCGTGCTTTTTCAGACCCAGTCCAGCTGGCCTTGGTGAGTTCCCAATAGAATATCCCCATTGTCTCAGTGTGTGGGTGCACCCCTCACGGTCCTGAGTTCCTTGCTCGTGCTCTCTCTCCTTTTGCTCCTGATTTGGACCTTGGGGTTGTAGTCCGGTGCTCCATTGTGGGTCTCTATCTCTGTCTCCTTTCATCACCGGATGAAGGTTAATATCCAGGAGGATGACTATATGTTTTTCTTTGGGTTCACCTTCTTATTTAGCTTCTCTAGGATCACAAATTATAGGCTCAATGTCCTTTATTTATGGCTAGAAACCAATTATGAGTGAGTACATCCCATGTTCATCTTTTTGGGTCTGGCTTACCTCACTCAGGATAGTGTTTTCTATTTCCGTCCATTTGCCTGCAAACTTCAAGAAGTCCTTGTTTTTTTACTGCTGAGTAGTACTCTAATATGTATATATTCCATACTTTCTTCATCTATTCTTCCATTGAAGGGCATCTAGGTTGTTTCCAGGTTCTGGGTATTACAAACAATGCTGCTATGAACATAGTTGAGCATATACTTTTGTTGTATGATAGGGCATCTCTTGGGTATATTCCTAAGAGTGGTATTCCTGGGTCCAGCGGTAGGTTGATCCCGAATTTCCTGAGAAACCGCCACACTGATTTCCAAAGTGGTTGCACAAGTTTGCATTCCCACCAGCAATGGATGAGTGTACCCCTTACTCCACAACCTCTCCAGCAAAGGCTATCATTGGTGTTTTTGATTTTAGCCATTCTGACAGGTGTAAGATGGTATCTTAAACTTTTTTGTAATTTTCATACCTAATCAATCCTGGCCACGCTGAGATAGAATCATTAAGAAGTACTGATCCGTGTTTCCCTGATAGCTAAGTGTAGTGAACACTGTCTTAAGTGTTTACAATTCGTTTGTATTTATTGTTTTGAGAACTTTTGGTCCAACTCTAAAGATTTTTAGAACTTAGTTAAAAAATACATATTTGCACACCTATGATTATAATGCCATTAATCACCATTTATAATTCAGATGTTCATATATGAGTAAATGAATGAACAAAGTATTATTTATTATTAATATTTGGATACATAGTAAAACACAGATGAACCTTAAAGCATAATACTGAGAGAAGATAGTAGAAAATGGAAACTCTAGAATGAGTCTACTTATAATCAGTACCTAAAAAATTCTCAGTCCCAAGTTTGAAGTTATAGCTGTCAAGGGTTTCTAGGGGAAAGGCAGAGTGCATTAGTATTGGATTGGTATGATATCTCAGCATGGGTAGATAAAAAAGTTTTGAAAGAAAATTGTGGTAGTTCTATAACAATACATATGCAGGTATTATCCATGAATGACCCATTTAAATATGGTTAAATGGTGTGTTTTAATAAATGTCTACAACAATAACAAATAACTATACTAACTTGGAGAGGAAAGAAATCAAGAGGGAGAAAGAAGAACTAGTAGCAGAAAAAGAACACAAAATCAAGACTCTCTGAAGTTCTTTATAATAGAATTTAGGAACATTGTGCAGCATCCTAGCTGTTTTATTTAGCATGCATTATAGGAAATTAGATTAAGTTCTAAATAATACACCCTTTTCAATAATGTTTTCAATAAACATTTGTTAGTGTCTTTCAAGCAGCCCATACCCTTGAGATTTTCGGGGGTGGAAAGAGAGACTGGGAATGACAAACATATAAACAAGTAATTCCAATGGTAAGATCAGGTTTTAACAAGAAAGTGTATGGGGGAATGGAAATAAATAAATTTTGCGTGGGATGTAGAGAAAGTGTTTTGCTCCAGTGTGTTGAGAACAGTCTGGGAATAGAAGAATACTCAGGAGCAATTGAAGATAACACCACTGTGATCTAGTATATGAAAGATTAATAGTTATGAAGGTAAAAATCATTTTAGACAGAGAATGAAGATTCGAGTGAAAATATTTTTTGTTTAATAAAAAATGCCTATTTAGGAAAGTTGCCACAGCTGACAATAGCTGGTTGCAAATATCAGTCTTATAGCTGGAAATGTATGTATGGGTCTTATCCTGAAAGGGCTAGATTGTAACTGAACTTAAAGTACAGTAGAACAATTTTGTCAAATATACATTTCAGGAAGAATCATAGGTTCAGCTATCAAGTTTGAACTTTCATAAAATTTATACTAAATGGCAAGGAGCAAATCAGGGTTCCCCTCCCTCTTATCCCAGTTCTTCCACACCTCACATACCATCCAGATCTATTCTTCTATTGTCTCTCATTAGAAAACAAATGGGCTTCTAAGGGATAATATCCAGCAAAATATAATATAATACAACAAAATATAATAAGATAAAACAAAAACTAGCACAATCAGAATTGGATAAAACAAAAACAAGAATAGAGAACAAGAAAAGGCACAAGAAACAGAGACTCACTCATTTGTATACTCAGTAATCCTATAAAATCACTAAACTGACTATTCTGGAAGCCAAAATGAACACACCAAGGACCTGATGCAGACCCATGCAGATCCTGGGCGTGCTGCCTCAGTCTGTGAGATCATATGCGCCTTGATCATGCTGACTTAGACGGCCTTGTTTTTTTGGTTCTCTCCATCTCCTTTGACTCATATTCCTTCTGCCTCCTCTTCTGCAGGGCTCCCTGAACACCGAGGGGAGGGCTTTAATGGAGATTTCTAATTTATGGTTGAGTATTCTGAGGTCTGTCACTTTCTGAACAAAATCTTTGTACTTGTTCTCATCTGTTGCAGAATGAAGCTTCTCTGATGATGGCTGAGCAAGGCACTGACCCAATGATTATAGCGGAATGTCATTAGGAGTCATTTTATTTAGGACCTTTTTTTCACAGCAGTAATGTTTAATTCTGCCCTAGCTATGTTTTTTCCAGGCTATCTATTCTTCATTTTTTTTTCTTGGTCACCCAAGCAGTTTCAGGTATGAGTTCCAGCTTGTGGAGTAGGCTTTAAGACAAATCAAATGTTGGCTGGTCACGCCAACAAGATTTGTGCAAACATTGTCCTAGCATATCTTGCAAGCCAGACACCTTTGTAAATTAATTCATTTGTGGATGGGTTATTGTTTATGATTCTTTTTTTGATAGCATACAGAATACATTCCTATACCAAAGATGCTCGAATATATGGGTGAAGGTTCTATGTAGGCATCAGGTAAATATTCGATAAGTTGTGTAAGTGTTGTCTTCTGCAAGTGGTGACTGCCATCAGTATGTAGAGAGCAACCTATAGCCTTGACAAAAGCCTACATTGTGTGGTGGTTTCCATGAGATCACTTTAGCCAATAACTCAGTTATTTATAATTGAGTACTAATACTGGAAGTTTCATTTGGTGACAAGTGATGGCTAGTTGGGGCTTTGCCTCCACTATTATTTTAAGATTTCATATATACTGTTTTCATGTATATATTTTAGAAAGCTGTGAAGTACCCATCCATGTCACAGGATGGGACTTTATTGTGGCCTTGATTCTGAACATACAACACAGCCAAAGTGTACTGTGCGTGGGATCACATCGTTCAATGCCAATAAATTCTTTCAGAAGAACCTCAGCTGAGATTGTAGGCTAGCATTATGAATTACAGAGATTTTATTGTACATATGATTCCTGATCTTAAAAACACATAATAATTTAACTGAGGGAAACAAAGACTTTCAACATTTCTTTCTTATCATTCCTTAAGAAGTAAGTATGAAATTAGTTTGAATTGTGTTATAATAATATGTTTGGCTTTGAAAAACTGCTCTTTGAATTGTTGGCTTGAGTTTTACAAAAATACAATTAAGTGAATTTTGGCTTAGGATTAGGAGAGTGCTTTCAATAATTTTTGAAATAGTCCTACAAATCGTTCTGCTATTTTGTACTATGTATTTATGGAAAATAACATTCTCAGCTCAGAAAATTATAAAATCAAAACATTGACCAACTCCAGACTACACTGAAGATGCTGTATGTTTTTCATTATCAAATGTCAATCAGGACTCAATTCTTAATATAAAAATAAATAAACAAATGTATCTTATCAGTCTGTATTTTGACTTTTATCTCTAATAGCAAAATTATGTACATAGTAAATAATTGTTTCAAAATAAAATTTGCTTATGATTTATTATCAACAAATGTTCAAGTTGTATACCTATTTTAAAAAGTTTATTTATTTGCAGATGATATGATAGTATACTTAAGTGACGCTGAAAATTCCACTGTTAATTACTACAACTGACACACACTCTCAGCAACATAGCTGGATACAAAATTAACTTACAGAAATAAGTAGTCTTCTTACATGCAAATAACAAATGGAGTGAGAAAGAAATCAAATAAGCAACACCTTTTAAAACAGACTCAAATAATATAAAATACCTAGTTGTAATTCTAACCAACCAAACAAAAAATTCATATAATAAATACTTTAAAAATATAGAAAAATTGAAGAAGCTATCAGAAGATGGAAATTTCTCTCATTCTCATGGACAGGGAAAATTAATATTGTGAAAATGCCCATCTCACCAAAAGCAATCTATAGATTCAAGGAAATCCCTAGTAAAACTTCAGAAAAATTCTTCAAAGATCTTGAAAGAACATTGGGGTTTTTTTGTGCTTCATATGGAAACACACACACACACAAAGCATAATAAACAACAAAAATGGATTATAGCTTAAACAACCCTGAATAATAACAGAACTGCTGGAGGTATCACTATTCCTGACTTCAAAACTGTACTGTAGAGCTATAATAATAATAATAATAATAATAATAATAATAATAATAATAATACATTGTTTTGGCATAAAACCAGACATGTTCATCACTAGAATTAAATTGTAAACCAAGATATAAGTTCACACACCTATAAACATTTGATTTTTGATAAAGAATCCAGTAATGCATACTGGAAGAAAGACAGCATCTTCAACAAATGTTGCTGACAAAAAAATAGATGGTTGCATTTAGAAGGATCCAAATAGATCCATATTTATCTCCCTGAACAAAACCGGACTACAAATTAATCAGAGACTTCAATATAGAACCATATACACTGAATCTGGTAAAAGAGAGAGTGGAAGATAATCTTGAGCTCGCTGGCACAGAAAAAGACTTTCTGAACAAAACATTGTTAGCACAGGCACTAGGATCAACTGTTAATGAATAGGATCTTGTGAAACTGATAAGCTTGTGCAAGGCAAAGACATCATCATTTGGACCAAGTATCAGCCTAAGGCATGGAAAATTTTTTTTAACTAACTCTACCTCTGACAGAGGGTCACTATCTGAAATACACAAAGTATTAAAAATCTGGATATCAGAAAAACAATAACCCAAATAAAAATAGGATTCAGTTTTCAACAAAAAAATTTCAAGAGGAAACTCAAATGACTGAGAAACGCTTAAATAAATTCTTAACATCCTTAGCCATCAAAGAACCAGTCAGAATTGCCACAATCAATAAAAAGAAATTAGAGAAGGGGGACCTAATGGCAAAAAAAAAAAAAAAAAAGAAATAGTGGTCTTTATCAAATTTCATCCACACATCAGTGAAATATATCCTTATCTCTTTCTTACCAGTGCAAATGGAAAACTGATTTGAAAACGTTATTGTTATTGCTGTTGCTGTGGTGATTTTATTCACCGCTCTTTTTGTTATGCTGTTCAGTATCTAATTGTAATTCCAAGCTGTTTGTTTTTAAACTCTAGGCAATGATCAGAGTTTTTAGCTGGATAGTACCAACTGTGATGAACAAGAAACCGATCTTTCATCTTGCAACAAACGGTGTGGCCTAATTTCTCTCCAGAACCATGTGGTTTCGATGAGTTGGAGTGCAGAACTCTATTTTTTATGTTAAGGAAGTTATTAGTATTCTGATTATCCTCCCATAAATAATGTCAGTGGGATGCAATGCAAAATTAAGCTCCTATTGCGATCCAACATCAAAAATATGTGACCAAATGTCATGTCTTACATGTTTGCAAGACTGATTCACGTTTAAAATTAAATAATTGAAATATATCAACAGGCTAAATAATAAAAATCATAGGATTCATATTAATTATAAAGAAAGGAAATTTATTAAGCTCTATTACCCACTCATAATTTAAACTTTCAACCAACTTTCTATAAATTTCCTCATTTTATAGGCAATGTTTAAAAAATAAACTTTATTATTAACATCATACCATATGATGAAAACTGCATCTTCACTTTAAGTAAACATGGATATCCATCTTTATTCAACTTAGTATTCAAGTTTAAGCCACCACACTAAGGGAGAACAGTAAGTTAGAGATAAATAAACCAAGAAGTTCTGAACAGAGAGATCCATCACATGTCTGGATTAAAAAATTCAACGTCTTATAGCTGCGCATATTTGAGTCTATTGTTTTATCACTTGTGGGTCCATAGATCTTCTAGCCTCCTCTTATATGCCCTTCCACACCCCAAGTGAGAAATCAATTTGTGTTTGCAATAGCCTGGCTTCCGTTGTTACATAGATTTGTTACTATCCAAACTCTTTACCTTAAGCAAGCATCATTCATTTTCAGAAGCTAAATTTCTCCATCTTTGTAAAATGACACTCACGGTCAGTGGTTAGAGGTGTCACCTGTCACCTACCAAATCTTATGAGCTGAATTCAATACCTGGGACTCCACAAAGCTCTTTTTTTACTTTAACATGTCTGTGCACACACAGAAATTAAATATAGTAGAAAAATAAATTTTAAATGAAAATCAAAATCTCTTTCACTGAATTTTAAAAATATTATATGAGCCCTCTTGGGGCCGAATCCTGAGGGCAACCTAGCGGGCAGGAGCTCCTTTGTTTCAATAGCCTGCCTGCAGCAAGCAAGGTAGGCGCTTTGTTTACGAGTTGCCCAACCAGCACGGAGATCTGATCTCAGCACCAGGAGAGCCATCACTGGGCTACCCAACCAGGACGGAGTTCTGATCTTGGCACCAGGAGAGCCATCATTGGGGTGAGATTCGGACCCGCAGCAGCAGCCTGGGACAGGGAACTCAGAAGTTCCACATCCTCCCTATACTTCCTGGGCTTCCTGTTGGGCCTATACTCCCAGCATACTGCCTCTCTCTTCCTATCCCACCCAGTTTGCATCCAGAACCCTTCTCCCTTCTGCCTCCCTTCCCTCTTTGGGGCACTGGGGCCCAATCCGAGAGCAACCTAGCAGGCAGGAGCTCCTTTGTTTCAATAGCCTGCCTGCAGCAAGCAAGGTAGGTGCTTTGTTTACTAGCTACCCAACCAGCACAGAGATCTGATCTCCGCACGAGGAGAGACATCACTAGAGCACCAGGAGAGCCATCACTGGGAAGGTATATCAGTAGACAAGGAGACCTGATCCTGTAAAAGAAGATCCATAGGGAAGCATTAGGAGGAAGAGATGGGCAGGCACCAATGCAAGAATTCACCCAACAATCTGAAAAACAACATGAAACCACCAGAACCCAGCAACCTCACAACAGGAGGACATGAACACCTTAATCAAGAAGAAGTAGAAAAAATTGACTTTATGAAAGTAATTGATGCCCTTAAACATCATGTAAAAATGCCCTTATAGAAATGGATGAGAAGTATAACAGAAAGCTTGAAGAATTGAATAAATCAGTGAATGATACCCTAGGAAACAAAGGAAAAACAATCAAACAGATAATGGAAACAGTTCAAGACTTGAAAACTGAAATGGAGGCAAAGAAGGAAACACAAACAGAGGGCTGGCTGGACATGGAAAATCTAAGTAAACGAATAGAGACTACAGAAACAAGCATAACCAGCAGAACACAAGAGATAGAAGAAAGATCTCTGATTCTGAAGATAACATAGAGAAAATAAACACACTGATAAAAGAAAACGGCAAGTCCAACAAACTCTCATCACAAAACATTCAGGAAATATGGGACACAATAAAAAGACCAAACCTAAGAATAATGGGAGTAGAAGAAGAAGAAATGCAGCTCAACGGTCCAGAAAATATATTTAATAAAATTATAGAAGAAAATTTTCCCAACCTATAGAAAAATATACCTATGAAGGTTCAAGAAGAATACAGAACACCAAATAGGCTGGATCAAAAAAAAAATCCCCTCGCCATATAATATTCAAAACGCAAAGCATACAGAATAAAGAAAGAATATTAAGAGCCGCAAAGGAAAAAGGCCAAGTTACTTACAAAGGTAAACCTATCAGACTTACACCTGACTTCTCTATGGAAACCATGAAAGCCAGAAGGTCCTGGATAGATGTACTGCAAAAACTAAGAGACCATGGATGCAAGCCCAGACTACTATACCCAGCCAAGCTTTCATTCACCATAAATGGAGAAAACAAAATTTTCCAGGATAAAAACAAATTTAAACAATACGTAGCCACAAACCCAGCCTTACAGAAAGTAATAGAAGGAAAATCTCTAACCAAGGAGTCCAACAATGACCACAATAACTCAGACATCTAGAGACCCGTCACCAGCGCAACTCAAAGAAGGGACGCACACGAACTCTACTACTAAAGAAGTGACCGGAGTTAACATCCCCTGGTCATTAATATCACTTAATGTCAATGGGCTCAACTCACCTATAAAAAGGCACAGGCTAAGAGATTGGATACGAAATCAGGATCCAACATTCTGCTGTTTACAAGAAACACACCTCAAACACAGAGACAGGCACCTACTCAGAGTAAAGGGCTGGGAAAAGGCTTATCAAGCAAATGGACCTAAGAAACAAGCAGGTGTGGCCATACTAATTTCTAACAAACTTGACTTCAAACTTAAATCAATCAGAAGAGATGGAGAGGGACATTTTATACTCATAACAGGATCAATTCATCAAGAGGAAGTCTCAATCCTGAATATCTACGCCCCTAATATAAAAGCACCCACATACGTAAAAGAAACATTACTAAAACTCAAGGCAGCCATCAAACCGCACACACTAATAGTGGGAGACTTCAACACTCCTCTCTCACCAATGGACAGGTCAATCAGACAGAAACCTAACAGAGAACTAAGAGAATTAATGGAGGTAATGAATCAATTGGACTTGACAGACATCTATAGAATATTCCACCCAAATCGGAAAGAATATACCTTCTTCTCTGCAGCTCATGGAACCTTCTCGAAAATTGACCACATACTCGGTAACAAAGCAAACTTCCACAGGTACAAAAACATATTAGTAACCACCTGTATCTTATCAGATCACCATGGATTAAAGTTAGAATTCAACAACAACCCTACCCCCAGAAAGCCTACAAACTCATGGAAACTGAACAGTCAACTACTGAACCACACCTGGATCAAGGAAGAAATAAAGAAAGAAATTAAAGTCTTCCTTGAATTCAATGAAAATAAAGAAACAACCTACTCAAACTTATGGGACACTATGAAAGCAGTCCTGAGAGGAAAGTTCATAGCACTAAGTGCCCACTTAAAGAAAACAGAGAAGGCACACATTGGAGACTTAACAGCCCATCTGAAAGCTCTAGAAAAAAAAGAAGCAGACTCACCTAGGAGGAGTAGAAGACTGGAAATAATCAAACTGAGGGCTGAACTCAACAAAATAGAAACACAGAAAACAATCCAAAGAATCAATGAAACAAAAAGCTCTTTTCTAGAGAAAATCAACAAGATTGATAAACCCCAATCCAAACTAATCAAATGGCAAAGAGAGAATATGCAAATTAATAAGATCAGAAATGAAAAGGGGGACATAACCAACGACACAGAGGAAATTCAGAGAATCATTAGATCTTACTACAAAAGCCTGTATGCCACAAAACTGGAAAATGTAAAAGAAATGGACATTTTTATGATAAATATCACATACCAAAGTTAAACCAAGACCAGGTGAACAACCTAAATAGACCTGTTAGTCACAAAGAATTAGAAGCTGTTATCAAAAACCTCCCTACCAAAAAAAAGCCCAGGACCAGATGGTTTCAATGCTGAATTCTACCAGAACTTCCAAGAAGACCTACTACCTATACTCCTTAATGTATTTCACAATATAGAAGCAGAAGAGTCATTGCCAAATTCCTTTTATGAAGCTACAGTCACTCTGATACCAAAACCACACAAAGACTCAACCAAGAAAGAGAATTACAGGCCAATCTCACTCATGAACATCGACGCAAAAATCCTCAACAAAATACTGGCAAACCGAATCCAAGAACACATTAGAAAAATTATCCATTATGATCAAGTAGGCTTCATCCCAGAGATGCAGGGCTGGTTCAACATACGAAAATCTATCAATGTAATCCATCATATAAATAAGCTGAAAGAAAAAAACCATATGATCATTTCATTAGATGCTGAAAAAGTATTTGACAAAATTCAACATCCCTTTATGATAAAAGTCTTGGAGAGACTAGGGATACAAGGGTCATACCTAAATATAATAAAAGCTATATACAGCAAGCCGACAGCTAACATCAAATTAAACGGAGAGAAACTCAAAGCCATCCCACTAAACTCAGGAACACGACAAGGCTGCCCACTCTCGCCATACCTCTTCAACATAGTGCTTGAAGTTCTAGCAATAGCAATAAGACAACATAAGGGGATCAAGGGGATTCGAATTGGAAAGGAAGAAGTTAAACTTTCGTTATTTGCAGATGATATGATAGTGTACATAAGTGACCCTCAAAACTCCACCAAGGAACTTTTACAGCTGATAAATACCTTTAGTAATGTGGCAGGATACAAGATCAACTCCAAAAAATCAGTCGCCCTCTTATACACAAAGGATATGGAAGCAGAGAGGGAAATCAGAGAAACATCACCTTTCACGATAGCCACAAACAGCATAAAATATCTTGGGGTAACTCTAACCAAGGAAGTGAAAGATCTATGTGACAAGAACTTTAAGTCTTTGAAGAAAGAAATTGAAGAGGATACCAGAAAATTGAAGGACCTCCCTTGCTCTTGGATTGGGAGGATCAACATAGTAAAAATGGCAATTCTACCAAAGGCAATTTATAGATTCAATGCAATTCCCATCAAGGTCCCATCAAAATTCTTCACAGATCTTGAGAGGACAATAATCAACTTTATATGGAAAAACAAAAAACCCAGGAGAGCCAAAACAATCTTATACAATAAAGGATCTTCTGGAGGTATTACCATCCCTGACTTCAAACTCTATTACAGAGCTACAGTAATGAAAACAGTGTGGTACTGGCATAAAAACAGAGAAATCGACCAATGGAATCGTATAGAAGACCCGGATTTTAACCCACAAACCTATGAACACCTCATTTTCGATAAAGGAGCTAAAAGTATACAACGGAAGAAAGAAAGCATCTTCAACAAATGGTGCTGGCACAACTGGATGTCAACCTGTAGAAGAATGAAAATAGACCCATATCTATCACCATGTACAATACTCAAGTCCAAATGGATCAAATACCTAAATATCAGTCTGAACACACTGAACCTGATAGAAGAGAAAGTGGGAAGTACCCTACAACAGACGAGCACAGGAGATCACTTCCTATGTATAACCCCAGCAGCACAGACATTAAGGGCAACATTGAATTAATGGGGCCTACTAAAACTGAGAAGCTTCTGTAAAGCAAAGGCCACTGTCGCTAAGACAAAAAGGCAACCTACTGACTTGGAGAAGATCTTCACCAACCCCGCAACTGACAAAGGTCTGATCTCCAAAATATATAGAGAACTCAAGAAACTAGACTTTAAAATGCTAATTAACCCAATTAAAAAATGGGGCACTGAACTGAACAGAGAGAGAATTCTCAACAGAAGAAGTTCAAATGGCCAAAAGTCACTTAAGGTCATGCTCAACCTCCTTAGTGATCAGGGAAATGCGAATCAAAACAACTTTGAGATATCATCTTACACCTGTCAGAATGGCTAAAATCAAAAACACCAATTATAGCCTTTGCTGGAGAGGTTGTGGAGTAAGGGGCACCCTCATCCGTTGCTGGTGGGAACACAAACTTGTGCAACCACTTTGGAAATCAGTGTGGCGGGTTATCAGTAAATTCGGAATCAACCTACCCCTGGACCCAGCAATACCACTCTTAGGAATATACCCAAGAGATGCCCTATCATATGACAAAAGCATTTGTTCAACTATGTTCATAGCAGTATTATTTGTAATAGCCAGAACCTGGAAACAACCTAGATGTTTTTCAATGGAAGAATGGATGAAGAAAGTGTGGAATATATACACATTAGAGTACTACGCTGCGGTAAAAAACAATGACTTTTTGAATTTTGCATGCAAATGGATGGAAATAGAAAACACTACCCTGAGTGAGGTAACCCAGACCCAAAAAGATGAACATGGGATGTACTCACTCATAATTGGATTCTAGCCATAAATAAAGGTCACGGAGTCTATAATTTGTGATCCTAAAGAAGCTAAATAAGGAGAACTTATTTATTGCCTTCAGTTTTACACTTCTTTTTCTGTTTCCTGTTTCCTCCTAAATACTGTCCTTTTAAAATTTGCCTGTCTGCTTACTTAACCTGGGGTTCTTTGTCTAAAGCACATTTTATCAACTATCAGGAAGCTGTATTTCTTTCGAATCACTACACTTCACTAAATTATAGGAAGACTCTATCCTTAAAATGGCATTGAGTCTGGGTCTGATAATAACTACTGAATTAAGACCTACAGTTTAGAAAAATAATATATTGTATATCTAGAAAACTTATAGATACTAGTCTTGGTTAGCACAGGGATTTTTAGAAACTACAGGATAATGTTCAAATTTCAATTTTGTGTGTATGTGCATATGTGTCTGTTTATTTGTCTGTGTTCATCTGTGTGTGTGCACTCATTCTTGAGTTTGTGTGTGCTAGTATATGAGATACCAAATGGATTAAACCATGAAATTGTTAATATTTAATAATTTTGGAATTGCACAAACAGAAATAGTTTGATATAACACAAACTACACTTCAAATTGGTCATTTTAATTTAAAATATTAATAGTAGTATTTATTTATGGTATTGTGAGGAATAAATGATATTCTTAAAATTATATTGCCCACAGCAAGTACTCTATAACTGTTATAAATATTGTATTTACTCTTTTAATGGAAAATTAAGGTTTGCAAATTTCTATTGAAGAAATATAAACCATTCAACTATACAAATGATTTTTCAGAAAGTACTGATTCATTCTTATTACATGCTTGAAACTATACTAAAATAGTTTGGTAAAACAAGCAAACAAAATTCTATGCTACTAATTGGGTAATAATTGCAAATATATACACAGACATCTTTAGATACCTCCTTCTATAACATCCTAGCACTTTGATTTTACTTTATATACTGTTTTTTCTAGCTCTTGGTCTTAGAAAAATGTTGAAGCATCTTTCATTTAGCACACACACACACACACATTCTTCATTCCCTCGCCATTCTCAATTAAATATAATTAGTTGCCATTCTAGCTGTTTCCCACTTTTGTAGTTTCTACTCTGATTATGAAATACTATCCTAAGGTAAATATAACTGCCATAACTCTTACCATGTCACATAATAACTGTGTATTCATTAGTGTTTTCCTTTCCATCTTTTAAACTCCCTGAATCATGGATTAAATTGCATTGATTTTTGCACCTGCAGAGTACAGCTGACTGCCTGGAACTTGGCAAGTGGTCGGTACACAGTTATCAAATAGATAATAGGTGTGATAGTTATCTTAGTGCTCTGATATAAATAACTGGGACATTTGTTCTTCAGGTTTATAATGTCTGACTATGGGAAGATAATGAAAAATTTTTTGCTTTTTTCTCTTTTTAATTGGTGAAAAATAAAAACCACATGATCACCTCATTAGATGCTGAAGAAGCTTTCGAAAAAATACAACATCCCTTCATAATAAAGGTCTCAGAGACAGCAGGGATATAAGGAACGTACCTAAACATAATAAAGGCAGTATACAGCAAGCCAACAGCCAAAACCAAACCAAATGGAGAGCAACTCACAGAAACCCCAATGAAATCAGTTACAAGACAAGTTGTTTACTCTTTCTATATCTATTCAGTAAAGTTTTTGAAGTCCTCGCTAGAGCAATAAGACAACAAAAGGAGACCAAGGGGATATAAATCAAAAAAGAAGTCAAACTCTCACTATTTGCTGATGATATGATAGTTTACATAAGCAACCCCAATATTTCTATCAAGGAACTTCTACAACTCATAAACACTTTCAGTAATGTAGCTTCACTTCAGTAATGTAGATTCACTCAAAAAATATTGGTATCCCTCCTTTACACAAATGATTACTGGACTGAGAAGAAATCAGAAAAACATCACCCTTCACAATAGCCACAAATGGCATAAAATATCTCGGAGTAACTCTAACCAAACAAGTGGAAAACTTGTATGACAAGAACTTTAAATCTTTGAAGAAAGAACTTGAAGAAGACACCAGAAAGTAAAAAGATCTCCCATGCTCTTGGATAGGTAAAATTATCATAGAAAAAATGGTTATTTGAGAATTGCATATAATTTATTTTGATTATATTCATCTCCTCAACTCTCACATCTTTGTTTTTTTCTTTGTGTAGCCATCTAGTTTTGTGTCCTTTTCTTTTTAACTCATCAAGTATAATTTGGGCTTCCTACACATTTATTGTATTTGTAGCCTTCTATTGAAGCATAGTCAACCTCCCAAATGCTACACTCTTAACGTAAAGAGATTCTTGCTTTCCCAGCATTAGTCCTCACCTAGGAAAGGGATTTAATGCACTTTTGATGCTAACACAACTACTGTGTGTTCCCTTGTGCAACTGCACTGCTATGTCGAGAAAACACTGTTTGCTTGTAGCATCAGACTATTCAGTTATAGTAAACAATATTTTTTTTTTAAAAAAAAGGTCATGTAGTCACAGCCACTGTGAGTTTGTGTGTGTAAAGTCTCTCATTAGTAGCTCTATTAGAGGAAAGCATCCTCTTTTTAATCCTGATGTATTTTGTCATATTGTGTACCTTTAGAAGCCTTATCTCTCTAATGAAAAGATTGTCTTGCCCATCTCATTATTAAAGTTGATTTAATATTATAGTTTGAAGTAGTAAGCAATTATATTACCCAAAGCACTGAAGGTAAACATTGGATATGACAGCAGACATGGTTGCTATCTTGTATCCTACCCCTGAACAATGTCATTTGATGCCTTGCAGAAGTTCAATATGACATATAGAAATCTACCTATTTATGTAGACCAAACTAAATTAATTAGATTTATTTATTGATTAGTTCACCATTTGTGATACAGTTCCTTCTTTCACTTTTTCTTTGTAATTATTCTTTTCCTTTATAAGAACAAGTTCTTCAGCAGTGTTATAGCATAAATTGCATAGTTTTCACCAATAGTGAAAAAGTTATGCAGATCTACATCTCCCATGAGAACAGGTTTAGAAAAAGTTGTTTGCTTCATCAATGATGTTGCAATATCTTTCAATTTAAAGAAAAATATACTGAAATAAAAAAAACATTTAGCCTACAAATACATATTACTTCCCTGTGGTATTGAAGAGGGGGTCAGATGATATAAATTACTGAGTCAAAAGAGATGAATTTTCATTTAGCATTTACTGTCTATCAACATTTCTTAACAAAAAATGTAGTAAAATATTCTCTTCTTATGGTAAGGGCTGAAAAGCTTGGTCCATTGACTTTCCTGAGCTTTAAGGGACAGACTGTAACGTCTTACTCCTATCTTCTACTCAGACACACCAAAATGCGTTCTTCTTCATTATTCATGTCCAGAATCATAGACTGAGTTTCTGAGCTGCCTGTGTTCTATTTATTACATAATGTTATGGAATGGAACCCACCTGGTCTGTCTGGTGTATTCTTTTCTAGTATTTTTAGAGTGGATACAAAACAAGAAAAATCAAATCCTTCAAATATTTAGAGAATGGATGTAGGCAATAACAAACTAGTAATTCATTGAAAACTCATTCAGTATCTCATTATGTATTTTAACTAATAAACAACTGCTGTTACTTCTACTGCCTCCACCTTAACTCATATAGCTTTCAACTTCTCTTAGGATACGTGGCTTTCTTTCTTACTTGGTTTTAATTCTTTCTTTCTTTCTTACATGATTTTACTTATTTATTTACATATTTAATTTATTTGTGTGCTTGCTTGAAAGTACTTGGAATGGAACCAAGTATAAGTTAGACAATCATTCTGCTACTGACCAATATCCCAAGCTCCATGATTTTTTAAATATTTCTTTTCTCATACATTACTTCCCAATAATAGTTTCTCCTCCCTCCACTCTTCCATGCCCACACCTCCATTCTCCCCCAGATCCATTCTTCTTCCAATTCCCTTCAGAAAAGAACAGGCTTCCCAGATATACCAACCATATATGGCATAACAAGTTATGATAAGACTAGACACAAACCTTCATTTTAAGGACAGACGAGGCAACCCAGTGGGAGGTAAAGGGTCCAAAAATCAGGTCAAACAGTCAGAGGTACCCCATACTATCACTGTGAGGAGTCTCACAAGAATACCAACTCTATGGTATACTTCGTTTCCTTACACATTTCTCATTGTTTATATTTGTATTTTAAGATTTTCGTAGAATATACTTTGATCATATTTCTCCTTCCCCCAATCCTTCAAGATCCTCCCACTTCCCCTCAAAGAAAATGTACTTTATGGCCTTTCTCTTTCTCAAAGAAACAAACAACATATGTAATATTTGAGAGTTTTTTTTTTGGAAGCAGTAAGCTCTTGGAGAGAGTATCATCAGCCCAGATAAGAAAAGTTACTTGAAATTATATGTGTGTTTATATACAGTTTTACGTGTATTATAGATTTGTTATTAGACAAATAGTCAATAATATGATTTTTATGGCTTCTTTAGACATAATAGGCATGAGAAGATCTTTTTGGGGATATTGACGAGTGTTATTGAAGAAATCTCCAAAACATACATGCTTAGTGATATTTCCTTGGTTGTTCCCCAGAAAAAGAAGGTAGTCACTATTGCAAATTGTACCACATTCTTAAGAAATGGGGCCAAGAGGTTTCTGAGCTATGAGTGGCCTGAATTCCATATTCCTATGGCTTAGCTTTCATGGGACCAGAAGGTTTCATGAACTAACTCTTCCAAAGGATGGAGGCGATGAAAAGACCTACCCAGCTATGACACCTATGAACCACATCAATGACTAGCATGGTAGGATAACCTCTAGTGTTCAATAGCAGCACATATACCTTTAGGAAACCCACAGCTTGCTAATTCGACTTAAGACCAGTTCAACAAGAAGGAAACCATTCCAGGTACTAGAAATCTAGCTAACAATTCAGTGCTAATTTAGTCATGATAACCTCTAATTTCTAAAATAACATAGCCCCTAATAGCAATTTATAAACGTTTGTCCTTATTCCCACAGATAAGTTTAATCTTTGCTCTGCATTAAAGAAAGTCTTCTTTGTAACAGATAGAGACCACTGGGAAAACAACAAACAATCAAAATTCTGAGTTGTGGAACCCAGTCCCAGTGGATACACTTATAAAACATTCCCACTTCCGAGGCCCATAGAACATTGTAGAAGGTGGGGCAGAAATGTTATAAGAGCCAGGGAATCAGGGAGTTTTCTGTGAGCCTCTTTATCCAAGAAATGTCAGGATGCACACCCAGTAAAGTCTCAACAATCTCACTTTACAAATATGAGCTGAACAAGGTTGACAATAATGGACATGCCAACATGAACAGAAGAAAACTCAATGAGGCCTCAGCTTTACATAAAAACTATAGGCAATTTAGGAAAGCTGGCAGTGGGGAGGTGGTCTTATCCAGGGAGTATCACACCAATTTATTGTCTAGTGCCAAATGGTCAACCCCGAAAGCATATACACAACTAACATTATATGGACTAAGTAGGTTATGCATGTATACATACATGTATAGACAAACACACATATGTAATAACAATTAGTTACAAAAATGCCATGATTTTGAAGGAGGACATGATTGGTTTAGAAGGAGGAAATGGAAGGAAAACTGTTGTAATTATATTCCTATCTCAAAAAACAAAACTAAAACACAGAAAATGGAGTACAATTCATGTAGGCCAACTACTACTGGGAATTGTTCATGCCCTAGAGTGCAGCTAATATACGTAGTGTTACCCCATTTAAGAAAACCTTATTTTCCCTCTCCTAGTATCTATCAATTAGTGATGAGATATTATACTTACTTCCCATGATGCATGGTGGGATCTTTTTTAATGACTTGTTCTTGTGCAGATTTTGTACATACTATCATAAGACTCTAAGTCCATATGTATTTCAGCCTGTTGTTTCTGGAAGATACCGTTTCCTTAAAATAATATACAATCTCTAACATTTATAATCTTTTTGCCTCTTCTTCCACATGTATCCCTAAGTTTCAAGAGGAAAGGTTTGTAAGAAGCATCTCATTTGTAGGTAAGTATTCCAAAATCTCTTATTCTACACATTATCCAGTTGTGGATCGCTGCGTTAGTTATTATCTATTGCAAGAAGATTTTCTGATGAATGCTCAGCACTACATTGACATGTAGGTACAGCTCTATGTCATTAGGAGCTTTTTTACTCCTGTGTTCACATAGCAGAATAATAACAATAAGTTTTGTCCTAAGGCCATCAAGCCTCAGGTTATTGACTTTATTAACTATTGTGTATGGGCTCTATGGAGTAGACTTTATATCCCATTAAAAAGTCATTGGTTACTCTCATAACATTCATGCCACAATTGCACCAATGGGCATATTTTGCAAACAGGTTGCTATTGTAGTTTGAAGGACTCATAGCTGACTGAGATTATGATTACTTTTCTCCTCCAGGTAGCATGTAAAGAATCTTTAAGCACTGTAAACTCTAGTTAGTAAGGGCGAAGTTTCCAATTGAATATCATCTTAATTTCCCCAAGTACTATGACAAAAGGATGTAGTGTCACCAGCCATACAGTATTATCATCCACCAGGTTGTGGGGACAACCAATGACATTGGCAATAGACCATAAAGTCTGGGGGTGGGGGCAATCTAAGAAAATCCTTTGTCAATGGCTCAAAGAAATGTAATTCATTCCTACTATTGAGGGTTTGATTTGTTAGCATATCATGTCACCCCATTATATGCTTACTCTATTTATACAGGTACATATTTTAGCAAACTTCTACACTACTAGGTTCCTATATGGAATTTCAAATGGCCTTTAGTGTTAGTTATCCCATCACATATTGTTTCTTCTGCCCTTCCCTCCCATCCTCCATCTCATTTAAACTCCTGTTCTAATTTGCACTTCATCCCTTCATGACACTATAAATTATATCTCCCATTTCTTGGAAGATTCTTACACCATTTTCATGCTTTACTAGATGCTTATCCTCTGTGGATATTATAAATGAAACACACACATTAAAAGTTAAAAACAGCATACAAGAAAAATATACAATATTTGTTTTTACCTCACTCAGGGTGTTTATTTCTAGCTCCATCTATTTACCTGAAAATTTTATGATTTCATTTTTTTCTTAACAGCTGAATAATAATTCATTTTGTACTTGTACCATGTTTTCATTATCCATTCATCAGTTGATGAACATCTAGGTTATTTTTAACTTCCATGTATTTGAGCAAGTATTACTATAGTAAGAGAATAGAGTGCAGTTGTCAGAACCACCAGAAATGAATAAACATTCCACATTCCTGGCATCTGATGTCATTTGTTTTACTAAACTTGGCTACTCTAACTAGGATAATATGCAACCTACCACCCATTCCTAACTTCTTTCTTGAATGGTGACTAGTGGGTATTGAAGTTCATAATGCAATGTTATTCTTAAACCTAGAGAAATCCTTAGTTAAAATTTTTTGAAAGCTTCATTTTAGAAACAATCTCAGAAGATAAAGGGGAAAAATATCCAGAAATTTAGATGAAACAGACAGCAGTGTCCATGACTAGGAGTCATCAAAATGCCTGGTCTGAGATGGGACTCCGAGGTTTTAGAATCCTTGAATGTTCATTAAAAAAAAAAAAAAAAGGCTGTCAGGACATAGAACTATTGAGAGAAGATCACACACTCACTTGATGTTTCCAGAGTAGTCAAACTGATCTGTTGGTGGTCTCAGGCACTGTATTTAGGCAGAGGTTTTATCCTTCCTAAGCCTGAAATCTTTCTCTTTTCTGGAGGGACTGAGAGGTAAATGTGTAGCTAATGTTTTAGACTCCATCCTCTTCCAGTCCTGTCTTCTACCCAGGGAACAATTTAAAGACTTGAGATGACATTATTTGCCTAATGTTCCACTCTAAGTCGAATTGGCTGAATTAGCTTGTTAGGAGAAAGCACCAGAAGCAAGCTAATGATCAGTGAGTCAGCCACTTCTGATCTTCCATTTCATCTTTCAAAGTTCTAACTGGAGTGCACACTGGGGAACTTTGCACCTCGGCTGTAGCCAACATTTTATCTATTATGTCTTATCTGATTTAACCTTTTCATTAAAATATTTGTTAAGTTGGAAAAGTACAGAGAAACCCAAGGAACAAAATGTAAAATCTCTGCCACTGGAACACAAGCCACAGTTGATTATTCTGTTTATTTCATTTCAGTCTTTCCTGAGCGTGCATATGCTTTAAAGTAATTGCAAAATGCAGAAAGGCTTGGTTGATTACATTATTGTAGCCTTCATTTTTCTTATTTTCATATTTGTTTCATCTCTCAAACAATTATTCTATTGAAAAATAGCATTTACATTTTAATATCAGACAATGAATTGCAGTTCAATGGTGGATTTTTTTTTTTTTTTTTTTTTTAGCATGGAGAGATCCCCAGCACTGCCAAGAGAAAAAAGCATAACGCTTCACCTACCACTCTGATGCTGGGGTTTAGCAAGTTTCTTTCCCATATTAGGTTGGTCAGAGAAAGAATAACTTTTGTATAATTGCAGTCATACCTTCAGAACATCATCCGAGGTGCTACTTTCTCTTGTATTAATGAATACATTCCAAATTTCTAGGTGGTTTTCATCATTATATTTTGTAAACTATAAGAGCAATAATATCACATTGCACAAGATTTTAAAATTTAAAGCAAGGATAAAAGCTTTTTTGAATCTAGGTTTCAGAATAAAACCTGATTTGGAACATATGTTTCTATGCCATGTTTGATTTCCTGCTTAAAAATTCCAAATATGTCAAGTCTTATTATGAGGACTTTTGCCTTCTCTTATTGTATCTTGTTTCACTGTGTTGACTGCTCCTTTCTGAAGGGGATTGGAGGTGGAGTGAATCAGGGGTAAAAGGTGGAGCTGGATGGATCTGAGAGGAGTGGAGAGAGAAAAAACTGTGGCTAGGATGTGTTATATGAGAGGAAAATGTATTTTCAAGTAAAAATGCATAGAAAAAAGGAGAAGGGGAGGGTTGAGGAGAACTTGAGGGAATGAGATAGTTGAGATGGAGGAAGGACAGAGAAGAGAGCAAGGAAAGAGATATCTTGATTAAGGGATCCATTATAGGGTTAGCAGAAACCAGGCTCTAGAGAAATTCTCAGGAAACTACAAGGATGATTCAGCCTAAGATCCTAAGCAATAAAATAAAGGAGAGGGGGCCCGATCTTGACTTGCCCTGTAATCAGACTGATGATTATCTTAAAAATCACCATAGGACCTTCATCCAGCAACTGATGGAAACAGAGGAAGAGACCCACATTGGAGACCCATAGTGGAAGAGTGAAAGGAATGTGAATATGAGCAAAGAGGTAAAGACCATGAGGGGTTCACCCACAGAAACAGTCTACCTGAGATAATGCGAGCTCACCAACTCCAGTTGAACTGGGAAGAAACAAGCATAGGACCAAACTAGTCCCTCTGGATGTGGTTGACAGTTGCATGGCTGGGGCAGTGGAAACAGGATTTATGCCTACTGCGTGTACTGGCTTTTTGGGATCCTATTCTCTTTGGATGGATACCTTGTTCAGCCTAGATATAGTAGGAAGGGCC
This sequence comes from Alexandromys fortis, assembly GCF_014885135.2. Lineage (NCBI taxonomy): Eukaryota > Metazoa > Chordata > Mammalia > Rodentia > Cricetidae > Alexandromys > Alexandromys fortis. The sequence continues at coordinate 1,111,251 of NW_026068131.1, read as the reverse complement.
TTGGACCATCCACAAAGCAATGTGCCTTACCCTCTTTGAGGATTAGATGTGGGTAGGGTGGGAGGATATGTGGAGAGAATGGGAGGAGAGGGAGTGGGAACTTGCATTGGTATTTTTTAAAAAATAAATCTGACAAATTAAAAAAAACAGATTCCAAATGTGTCTAATCCTATGGTGTGATCCAAAATTGCATTTTATGCTTTTCTATAATAATAATAATAATAATAATAATAATCAATATGCTATGTTGATTTAAATTTTGTAATATGTTAGAGAAGTAATACCACAAAATTGCAGCACATTTAAAAAACAGAAAGGAAAATTGAATATAGGTCATTTCTAATCTCTTCAATCCACTTGGCCAACATCATTAATTTGATACCCTCCTTTAGATTTTAGCTAGTTTTTAAATTTTGCACATATAAAATGTGTTTATGTTATTATATAGTATGTTTGGCTTAAAATTTGTATAATTGCAAAGCTGGGTGGTGGTGGCATATGCCTTTAATCCCAGCACTTAGGAGGCAGAGGCAGGCTGTTCTCTGTGAGTTCAAGGCCAGCCTGGTCTACAAGAGCTAGTTCCAGGAAGGCTCCAAAGCTACAGAGAAACCCTGTCTCAAAAAATTTGTATAATTGCAGAAAACGTATGTCATGATTATTGTTCTTTAAGATAGGGTCATAGACTAGGCTGGCCTCTGGCTCACAATCCTGCCGTTTCAGTCTTGAATGTTAGGAGAATTTTTTTTCCCAGCATGTTAACGGGTGCCTTTTAAAAATAATTTGTGTAACAATGTGAATTCTGATTAAATATGTTTATACAAATGGGAGTAGTCAGAGCACTCATGATCTCTTGTAACAGACTAGGGATTGCTTTTCATCAATTTGATACGCATATTTTTACATTGTAGATAGAATTGCAACCATCTCATTATTTTTGCTTAAGCAACACTAGTTAATATGTACTTATTCCAAGCCCCGTTTTGGGTATGCTTACATATTGCATCATTCAATCTGCTTTATGGTTAGCAAGAAGAAACCGAGGTTTATAGGATCTGAATAGATTTTATGATACAATAGAGCTAGGAAATTGCAGGAACTGGCATTCAAGACAGCATATTCAATCATATTCAATGACTTAAATCTTACCTATCATTATAGTCAAAAGACTATAATTCAATAAAAATTTGAGTTCCTATAAGAGAAGGGAATAAACCAATAGGAAATAGGAAAAGAAGTCAAAATATGTTATTATAGAGGATATGATTCTATATGTAAGTCTCCAAAGATTTTATATAATAAAACACTTAGAGCTGAAAAACACTTTCAGTAAAGTAGAAGGATGAAAAATAAAAAGAATCTATATAACCTTCCTATAAACCAGAGACAAACATACTAAAGAAGGTATCAGGGAAACAGTCCTATTTATAATTTGAGGAAGACACAAGAAGATATAAAGGCTTCTTATTATCATGGATTGCATGAATTAATCTTGTGACAACTGATGCAATGAGATTTTTTATAATAAAACTAAAATAAGAACTACTTATGACCCAGCTATAATATTCCTTGAAATACAGCTAAAGGACTTTATACTTTCCTACAGAGATGCTTAGTCATACATGCTCATTTTTGCTCTATTCAGAGTAGATAATAAATGGAATAAACATATATTTTCAGCACCTCAAGATTGGACAATGAAATATATATATATATGAATTTCAACTGAAAATAAGATAAAATTATTGAATTTTCAGGAGAATGAATATAGCTGAAATATAATTATGCAGGGTATAAAACCATGCCCTCAAAAGACAAATACTATGTGTATCACTCTCATATGAGTATTGTGATGGAGGAATGGGAAGATTCAGGGATAGGAGTGGGTTAGCAAAAAAAATAAGGATGTATGAAGAAACCTAATGAAGTACTACTACCACCAGGAAACTAAATATATTTTTTTATTTATTTCTTTATTAATTAATTAAAGATTTCTGTCTCTTCCCCACCGCCGCCTCCCCTTTCCCTCCCCCTCCCCCTCCCCCAATCAAGTCCCCCTCCCTCATCAGGCAAGGTGACCATCCAAACTGCCTAGGCTCCCACAAAACCAATAGGTGCAGTAGAATCAAAAACCCATTGCCATTGTTCTTGGGGTCTCAGTAGTCCTCATTGTCCACTATGTTCAGCAAGACTGGTTTTAGAGACAGAGACCCACATTGGAGCACAGGACTGAAATCTCAAGGTCCAAACCAGGAGCACTAGGAGAGAGAGCATGAGCAAGGAACTCAGGACCGCGAGGGGGGCACCCACACACTGGGACAATGGGGATGTCCTATCGGGAACTCACCAAGGCCAGCTGGCCTGGGTCTGAAAAAACTAAATATATTTTAAAAACCAGATTTGAATAGATGTACCCCACATGGGTGAGCAATGATGCTCTCAGACAGGTTATTTAAATGAGAATTTCAGGTCCAGCCATCTGTTACTTCCCTAGGTGTTATTTCTCAGGAAGATCTCACAACTGCATAAAACAATTGTTGTAGAATGAGGGGCTGCTTGTTCTTCCTGACTACCATGCTAGCTTACTCCTGAAATAACCATACAGAAACTATATTCATTAAAACAGTTTGGTCCATTAGCTCTAGTTCCTTATTGGCTAATTATTTCATCTTAATTTAACCCATTTCTATTAATCTGTGTATCACCACATGACTATGGCTTACCAGGAAGATTTTAACCTGTTGTGATAGAGGTGGCAGACCGCTTCCTGCCGCCTGGCTCCCCAGCTAGCTTTACCCAAAATAATTACATGAAAACTGTATTCATTTAAACACTGCCTGGCCCATTAGTTCTAGCCTTTTATTGGCTAACTCTCACATCTTGATTAACCCATTTTTAATAATCTGTTTTTACCACGATGTCGTGGCTTACTGGGAAGATTCTAACCTACATCCATCTCAGGCCAGAGATTCATGGTGTCTCTCTGACTCTGCTTTTTTCCTCCCAGAATTCTGTTCTGTCTACTCCACCCACCTAAGGGCTGGCCTATCAAAATGCCAAGGAAGTTTCATTATTAACCAATGAAAGTAACATATAAACAGATGACCCTCTTACACCACTAACCAGTGTCCATCTCAGGCAGAAGATCCATGGCTTCTCTCACTCTGCCCTTTTTCCCAGCATTCAGTTCTGTCTTCTCTGCTTATTTAAGTTCTGCCCTATCAGGCCCAAAGCAGTTTCTTTATTCATTAGCCAATGAAAGCAACACAGAAACAGAAGAACTTCCTACACCAAACAATATGGGCTATTGTTGCTTCTCTTGTCTACCTATAATAAATACATTAATATAATAATTATATACTATATTTATATTATAAAAATATAGTAAATTGCTGAAGACACTACAGACTGGTTGTGAAACAGAGAAATTAGTTTTGAACTGACCAGGAAACTCTCCCTAGTAGTAAACTTTCATAGTGCTAGAAGGTGCTATATAGGCTGTTTGAAGAAAAAAGACATCAATGGCCTTATTCTGTGTTGTACTCTACATCTTACAATACTGACCAAGGATGCAAGACTTGGTCTCTGGTATAATAGTGACAATACTGGTTCTAGGAATACCAACTACTATCTTGATTGGATTTACGACATGCTCCACAAAGGGAAATTAGTGCCTAGCATATTTTATGTGATCAAAACTCAAAGCTAGAGAAGTCATGGGATCAAGAGAACATAATGGTATTTTGTTAGACAGTCATGTTTTCAAATTGCCTTCGAAATATTTATGTTTATATCCATAGATTTGTGCTGTTTTCTGCCTTCATCAGGAAAGCTTATTTCAGTATTTAGTGCTTAACACAGAGACTCATTTGTAAGGAAAAAATGAAATAGGAAGCACCACACTCAGAACAAGAATAAGACAGCAACTAGAGAATCAAAAGTATTTGTTCAGGCCATCACACATTCAGGAGAATAGTCTCCACAGCCTGAGTCTTGATCCGCTTTTTATTATAAAACTTAGAAGCCAGTCAGCCTGACTTCTGACCTTTCCTGTCATTTGTGGGTTCAGCTCTTAACTTCCATGACTAGGGAACATGAGTGGGAATTTTTAGGATATATCAACCATTATCTGGAATTTTTATTAACTAATTTATTTACTTCTTTTACATCCCAATCACAGTTGCCCCTCCCATTCCCTCCTACATCTCCCCTGCAATCCACTTCAGATCCACTCCTCTATTTCTGTTGAGAAAGGGGCAGGCCTCCCATGGGTGTCAATAAAACATGGCATATCAAGTTGAGGTAGATCTAAGCTCCACACCCTCTTACTAAGTAAAGCTTGGTAAGGCAACTCAGTAAGAGGAATAGGTTGCAAGGCCATCAGAAAGGAACCCACAGAAACAATTTGTCTGGGCTCATAGGAACTTACAGACACTGAACCAACAGCTAAGGAGTCTGCATGTGTGAAAGTTGTATAGCTTGACAAACTTAGGTTTTCTATGTCATTGTAACTATGCATGATGCTGAGAATAATCAACAGTGCTCTGCTTTAGATAGAACATTAATGCCAACCTTTCCTGGGTGAGCATGGCTGGAGTGGGGCAGACATATGGCCTGGCGTCTGATAGAGTAGGGGGCTTTTGCTAGGGGTGTGGACCAGAATATGAAGATGAGGAAAAGAATTGTTCCTGTTTAGAAAAGTGGTTAATAGTAGTTTCTCCTCTAGGGTTCATATCTCACCAGCCCAAAGTACTTGGCTAAATGTATAGTACCAGGCATGAATTCATTCTTACTGAATAAGTATTAAGCCCAATTAGACAGTTGTTGTCTATTCTCAAGATATGGATGCTTCTATTTAAAATTAGGGATATTTTTCAGTTCTTAATGTTGTTGAAGCTTATAAGCACCACATCTGTGTAGGATTATTGGTTATATTCTCACCTTGGCAATGAATTTGCACAGCACCTCTGAATACTATGAGAACTAACCTTTAAGGACAAGGATTCTAAGTCAGCTACAGTTTTATTTATCCAAGTCCTGGATCTTCCCTTCAAGTCCTGGGAGGTAATGAAGAGCAATAACAATAGACCATATTGTTTTTGGAATCACTTGTACTCTCCTGACCAACAATTCAAAAGAAGATTTCCCTTGCCCTGAATTGGCATTTTTGTTAGATAATCTATAGTTGTTGGGAGAATCACTATCATTCCAAGTATTATAACTTCTTTTATCAGTCATATATGTGTACATTATTACAAAGAAACATTTTACCTAAAGTCACACATACACACACATGCACACTCACATCGTTTCTTATATAATTTTCAAACATTTTTAGTACTTTTTGCCCCTCTTTCTATATTGCCTTGCCTCCATCTTTTCCAGGTAATTCCCTCTTGTTGTATTTCCTTTTTACTGTATATTCATCTTTATATCCTGATTTCTATATTTCTTTCTCCCCCACCATTGTCATAGTTTCGTTTTACTTTCTAGTCTTTTGAGATTCCTCCAAGTTATATATTCACATCTACAAATTCTTACTAGTTCCTTCCATTTGCCTGTAAATTACATAATTTCATTTCTCATTACTAATGAATAGTATTCATATATTTTTGTGTGTGCATGTGTGTGTATGTGTGTCGCAGTTTCATTGTCCATTCATCAGTTGAAAGACATTTAAGTGGAAACAACTGATGGTACTTTCATTTCTGAGCTATTGTTAAGAGGATAGGAATGAACACTCTATGCACTTGTGCATTAGAATGAGTCTCTTGGTTATATATCAAGGAGTGATATAGATAGATCATATGATAGGTTTACTTTTGAGAATTCTCCACACTGATTTATAGTGTGGCTGCAGCAGTTAGCAATTTCCCCTAATTTGAATGAGGTTCCCATTTTCCTTCATTCTTGTCAGCATTTGCTGTATGTTTTTTTTTTGTTTTGTTTTCCTGATTTTAGTCATTATAACTAGGATGAGAGGAAACTTCAAAATCTAGTTTTTATTTCTCCAATTTCTAAGGATGATGAGCACATTTCGAGGTATTTTGGGGCCATTTTTATATTATCTATTGGGAACTCTCTTCAGATTCATATATCAAATTTAATGAGTAGACTCTCTTCTTGATGCTTTGTTTTTTGTATATATATATGTATGTATATATATATATGTTTTATATACTCTTGATAGTAATCCTTTATCAGATGAATGACTTGCAAAGCTTCTCTCCTGTTCTCTTTACTTCCTTTTCACTTGGTTGTTATTTTAGATGTATAGAAGCTTTCAAAATTTTTGAGGTCTCCTTTTTTGAGTTTCTATTGCTGCTAAGAGACATCATGACCATGACAACACTTATAGAAAAAAAAAAAAAACAAGAAACTGGGGTGGCTTACAATTTCAGAGGTTTGACTCATTATCATCATGGAAGGACATGGAAGCCTGCAGACATGGTGCTGGAGAAGGAGCTGAGAGTTCTACATCTTGATTCACATGCAACAGGAAGCAACTGTTTCACTGGGCATAGATTGAGCATAGGAGACCGGAAAGCCCACTCCGACAGTGATAAACTTCCACCAACAAGGCCATACCTATTCCAATAAAGTTGTATCTTATAATAGTGCAACTCCCTATGTGGACCATTTTCTTTCAAACCACCACAGTCTCACTTATCAAATTTTTCCTTAATTCCTGGGCAAATAGTGTCTTATTTAGAAAGCCCTTTTCTATACTTATGTCTTCTAGAATACTATCTATCATTTCCTTTAGTAGTTTTATCATTCTAAGTTTCAAAATAAGACTGTTGATGCACTTGCAGTGTGATAGATGTATGCATAATTCCATTTTTTTTTTTTGCATCTGGACGTCAAGCTTCCCTGGAAACATTTGTTGAAGATGCTGTCTTTTGCGTACTGCATGATTTTTGTCTCTTTGTCAAATATTGAAAGGCTATATTTATATGTTCTCATATTTGGGTCTTCTATTTTGTTTCATTGTTGTACATGCCTTTTTGTGTACTGTTATCCTGTTTTCCTTACTAATGTTCTGCAATATATCTTGAAATAGGAGTCCTTTTACTATCTGGAGTCTTTTGTGGATCAATGAGAATATTAGAATTTTGTTTCTCTTACTATGAAGAATTTTGTGAGGATTTTTATTTGTACTACATTGAGTACATTGCTTTTTGTAGAAAGGTTATATTCATTATATTAATTTTGCCAGTCCATGATTATGGGAGCTCTTTCCATTTTCTTGTACATTCTCAATCTCTTTCTTCAGAGATTTACAATTTTAATTGTAGAGGTCTTTCACCTTGCTGAGGCTTATTCCCCTTTTATTTCTTTGAGGCTATTATGAGTAGGAGTGGGTACATAATATCTTTCTCAGTGAATTTGTTGGTGGTATTCAGAAATGTTATTGCATTTTATGAACTGATTTTGCTTCCTGTCTCTTGACTGAAATTCTTCTGTTTATTGAGTTATTTACTTCTGTCTTCTTTAAATTCCTTGAAATCTGATGACCTTTATGATAGCTGTTTTAAATTCTGTGTCTTGGGGTTCACTACGTAGTTCTTATTGAAGAAAATTTCTATAGGACTGGTGGATTGGTGATGTGTGTTATTATGACCTTTCATATTTGTGTTTTTGCAATGAGTTCTGGGAATGTGGATTTCTTTCATGGGCTTGTGTCTGATGTGGACAGCGAATTCTGGGTTGGAGTACAGAATGATCAGGATGGCTTGGGTTTTCTGGAGGTTAGATATCATAGAGTGAGATTAAATCAGGTAGATGCAGAAGCCTGGGATAATATGCAGGTTATGTGTCCTTACCTAAACCTGAAGGTTGTACAAAACATGAGTGAGTCCACCAGACTAAATCAGAGAATGATATGTGGGACCCAGTCTGGATCTTAAGAATGAGGAGTATATAGACAATCTAGGATCAGTCAGACTCAACAGGTTTTGCCCAAATACAGGCTGGACCTGTAGACTAAATATGGCATGGGCAAAATAAATCAGGTAGTCACAGGTTATGCAGTCCTAGCCCAAGCAAGGTGTTTACAAATGGTGTAAGTTTGGCTCACCTGACTAAGTTATATGAGACTTGGGCTAGATTTGAGGATCAGAAAGGATATGAGTAGTGTAAGATCAAGTTGACTCACCAGATTGGAACTCAGTACAAGTCATGCAGGACAAACTTGGCCTGGAGGTTGGATACAGCAGTACAGCAATAATCTTAAGAGTCAGTAAGTGGAAACAGGAAGGTATCTACAAATTGGTGGATGGATAAACAATATGTAGTATATCTGTACATTTATTATTTTATTATCAATAAAAGTAAATAAACTACTGTTATCTACTACAACATGAATAAATATTGAAAATACCATTTAATAAAATAAATAAGGCATATAAGGTCACATTGTTATTCCAGTTAATATAAGGTATAAACTGACAACCAGGCAAAAAGCAAAAAGGAAGTCACATACACACAAGCACATGTACATGCACATATAGACATATACAAATACACACATACACACACCCACACACATATATTCCTCCAAAGTTGCTCTTCAGATTATCTTATTAAGTCTACAATGTTCATTACCAATTATCACATGTGTTCTCCAGTCATACAAGAAGCCATGGAGAATGGAAGGGATAAGGTGATAATTTCTCTTCTCCCATCCAACAGAGAATGCAATATTTACAAACAGGATAATCACTGAATAATATAAGATAGCAAACAGCAAAGTAGTTAAAGGAATGGCAGCAGTGCTAACTGCTGTTGTAGTTTAAAATGAGGCAATATATGTACTGGGACAAAACTACAGAAAGAGTAGATACATTATTTTGCCAATGTTGCACATGTGAAAGAAGAAAACTTATACTTTGAAGTCAAACATGAGGAAATGATAGGGGAGGAGCATGGGGAACTGAGTGAGTCAAAGACAAGAGAAGGACATCAAGGAGGTAGAAAATACACAGGATATTTGGAACACCTATATTACAGAATTGCCTATCAAGATTCATCTAGTCCCATAATTTAGATGGGAACATTGTACAGATTGGGAAACTGAGGCCCAAATAGAAAAGAATAAGTTTGTGTAATGGAAGTCACATATGAACGTATTTCAAAGAAAGGGTTAATATTGGTGTCAGATGCTACAAAGACATAGAGAAAGATAATACAGGAGAAGTGGTGACTTCATCTTCTTCGAGTTAGGGGGGAAATGACAAAGAAGGAAGAATGGGATTTACAGTTTGGCTAGGGAGGTGGGTGGTAACAAGAAATACATAGGTGTAGCTGGCATCAGTTGAACAGATTTCAATAGCAAATGAAATAGCCTCTACTACAGTAAATTAGTTTATCTCCCTTTCTTTCTATTTCATCTTTAAAACAGGATTTTAAAATGGTGCTGAATATTTTCTAAATACATTCATCCAAAGTATAAGATCTGGATCATGAGCTTTGAGATGTAACAACACTTTTGGTTTCCTAACTCTGTACACCTTAACTGGATAACTGAGCAGGTCCTTTCTTCCCTCACCCTCAGATTTTCTCATCTGTCAACAAAGATTCTGAGAATACATAGTGGCAATGATGGAGAGAATATGGTGGCATAGAGATAGAAATGTGCATTGCATGGTCCCAGGAATAGAGTAAGGTAAACAATATGTGAATGAGGAATGAGGGTCATCTTCTGAGCTACATTTCTGGGTTAGTATTTGCCAGATCAAATTTCATGAAAAATGGCATAGTACAAACAAGCTCTCTCTCTCTTTCCTCCCTCTCCCTCTCTCTCTCTCCTTCTCTGTTCTCTCCCTTGTTCCCTCCCTTTTCCTCTCCTACCCCCTCTCTTTCCATTTCCTCCCTACTCATGTCTCATATCTTTACATTGAAGACAATTAATCTAAACTCTTCAATGCTCCCTTTTCACACCTGTTTTCCTGTGAAGACTTACAGGGAAAGAGATTGGTAAACTCTGAATGACTATCCTCATGTCCTTACGTATAGTCTCAGGAGGATCAATTGTTCCAAATTTACCAAGGAATGTTAGTGATTTAGAAACCTGAGCATAAGGACAAAAGACAATTCTAGGACCATATGGCCTAGTTAATGGCAGAGTCAAAAGCAGAAGTAATTTTGCCAGACTCTCAAACAAGCACACTTGCTCCTATAGAAGATTTCCTTACAGCAACATTGCTGAAGAGTGTAGACTTTGGGGCTGAATTTCTCTGAGCCTTAGTCTAAAATCAGAGCCTTCATCTTAAGATTGCTCTGTATACTGGATTAGCAAATTAACATAAAATCATGTAGAAATATTTATTTGCATTAATTCCTCTTATTATTGACTTCCTTGTAGAAGGAGCTGCGGGCCGCTTCCCGCCTCCCAGCTCCCGGCCACCAGCTTTATACCCGAAATAACAACATACAAATTGTATTCTACTCCACCCACCTATGTTCTGACCTATCAGGCCAAGCAGTTTCTTTATTAATTAACCAATGAAACAACACCTACATCTCTTCCTCTCTTGTCATTTCTTCAATCATAATTCTATATACATATTTATTCTACTAATGCAACAGCACATTCCCTAAAGTATTCTGGCTAGACAAAAGCATCAAGGTATGTAGCTACTAACCCTTCAACAAGCAAGCAAATTTTGCTCCGAGGTGAACTGATTGGATATAGTTAGAATGTTTTACAATTTTCACTTGCTTTCTTTAGAGCGATTATCTCAATCTCCTCTGCTTCTCAAGACAATCTCTGTAATCATCTTTAAGATTCTAAATTTTCTTGTAGTTCCGAGAATTTGGGCTGTGCAGAGGACAGAGCTGTCAACATAATGGCCCTTTATACTCTTGAAGACAGTTATTAAATTTCTGTCCTTAACTGGCTAATGCAAGATATGGTGCTGTCATGTGCTATTTTCGAACTGGTCTCTTAGAGAGCTTCATGCACTCCTGTCTCTATTTGCTTTTCTCCCTGAAGAATTGTGCATTATTAGTTTGTGGACTGCTACACATAAGCCTCTTACTCTTGTTGATTTTTCTACAACTTGCTACCTTCTGAGATTAAACTTCTCTTATCAGACTGCGGAAATGGCTCAGTGGATAAAGCACTTACCATGCAAATGTAAGAACTTCAATACAGATCCCCAGAATGCACGGAAAAAGTCTGAGGCTCATTGGTAATTCCAGCAGTCCTATAGTGAGTTAGGAAGCAGAGACACAATAATTCCCAGAGTCCTGTGCTCCTGCCGACTTGGCTTTTGGCATATATACAGTGTTGAATGATAAGAGACTCAGTCTCAAACAAGGTAATAGGAGAAGACCACAATCTGAGGTCAGTCTCTTCCTTCCACCAATGTGCTGTGGCAGACATGCCTGCACTCGCACACAGGAACACACATATACACACATGCACGCGCGTTCACACACACACACAGGTGAACATATGGATGCACACAGAATTTTTAAATTCTCTGATTGTTCATCAGATTTTGCAAATACACTAGAATAACTTATGCCTGGATGTTGTTACTTGCTCATTGTTACCCTGGATTTAGATGGTGAAATGGGAACCGAGTCCTGTACTGGTGTAGAGCTTTAATTCTCTCTCACTCAGTACCTTGAAAATAGCCCTCAGGTTCATTATTCCACAAAGAAGCAGGAAAAAGCATTTGCAATCATCCATGTATTTGCCTAATGCTAAAGATTCAGTGTAAGAAGATGCTTTTTTTGTGTGCAAAAATACTCATTTCTTGTCAAAAAATCCACAATCGTTTAATAGACAAAGTCAAATAGTGTATTATTTCAAGAATTATGACTAGAATCTTTATTTAAAATATTTTAAATTTTTTAGTTCCAGCATATTTTAAATGATCTCATGTATTTTATTAAGCTTCTGTTTGGAAGCATTTTTATCTTTATAGACAGTTATAAAAGAGGAAACCATATGGACCTTCACAGCACTCTCTTTGCTCACTTACACAGCTTGTTGCAATTGTTTTTCTTAACTGCCTCGCTGTTCAATATATTTACTGACACCGATGTTAAAATAATTGATTATTTTACCGCCAGCTTAACGAGTGTGTAGCAACACTGTTGACTTGTTAGAAAGACATTCCTTTGTTGAAGCAGTGGAAATTGTAGATATACTGTATTTCACACCCTGTTGGCCTTGTCTTTGATAGCCTGATAAAATGCAAAAGGCAACAAAAATAATGAGGAAAGATGACTCTTTAATATTTTCCCATAACTATCTACAGGAATTTTTTTTATTGGTTATCCATCATGTGCCTATTTTTACATGACACTACAAGAATTAACGAAGAGAAAATACCCCCATGTAAGGTGGTTGCATACAATACCTTTGTCAGGATTACAAAAACTTATCTCTTCCAGGCAAACAAAGACCCTAGTAGCAGAACCTGTTGTATAAATTGAAAATGTACCTTCCTGAGCAGATGTTAATCTTTGCTATGAGAAGATCTAACACTCTAAATTTTAGTATCAGGTCTCTTCCTGAAAGCAGAACACTCTCATGCAGTTTCCAATTTGCACATTCGGAGGCTGTGGGCCTAGAATCCAGTCACAGTTTTAGCACATTGTGTTCACAACCTTGCATGATTCATTACTGTTTTCATGAAAACCAAATTACAGGCTGTAGGTCTTGGTTCATTTTTCTAACAAATATTTAGAAACTTCTACTGTAAGATAAGCTGAGATTTTTCAAAGTGTTAAATTACATTAGTAAACAAAACAAAATGAATAAAATCCCTGGCTTTTGCAGCATTTTTTCTTGTAAAAAAAAAAAACAGAGAAAATACCTGAGAAAAGATGAATTTTGAACTAGTAATGTTTGATAAAGGAAGATAAAGAATAAGTCCAGTATGCAAGAGAGCATAAGAAGTTGGGAATTGATATTTAGTGAGTTCTTACTATTTTATTATGATCACAGTGTTGAAGTTCGTGGATATAGGAACTGAGATTCAGAGTGTAGAGTTTAATCTGACTAACCATAGTAAAGCAAGAAATGTATTCAGGGGCAACCCTATATTCAGTTTTCTTAAAGAAAACCTACCCTGATATCAAAAAAGATTCACTGAGCTTGCTGTATCAGAAAAACAATAAGGACATACATTTATTCTACTCCAGATATGAAGGCATGTTGAATACAGACTACTATTAATGTATGTAGCATTGATGTATACCAAGGAAATGGCTACCTTTCATTTTTTCTTAATTCTGAGTTTCTTGTATTGTGGTCATTTTAATATCACTATGTAGTAATGGAGAGTCTATTGGAATTACTGTTAGGACTATACTAAAATATAGCTTCAATTCCTATATTCTGGGTGAGCCTCAATCCCCAAATCTAAGACATCATTATTTCAAAGTAACCCAGCAACTTGCCAGCTTATCAAAAATGCAACTCATTACTGCTGCCAATTTAAAAGAGTATTTTGTATGAATATTTCTAAGTCCAGTCAGTGTTTTCAGAGTTGTGATCATTTCATTAGGTGTGAAAAACATGAATTTTATAAGCATTCATTTCATTTTGGTTTAGAAATTTCTCAAACATTTTAGGCAATTGCCATTGTCCTCATTTACCTGCCAGAACTTGTTCGTAATATCCTATTGCTGAAGATAGCCTTGACTAATAGAACATAAAGGAATCAAACAGGTACTCACCAGGAAGCTTCATGCTTACTGGATAATTTTGTAGTACCACACATATTATGCGTGCTACCTAAGGAAAAAAGTAATCAATCTGTTTTTTGTTTGTATTTATTTTATTTTTTAAAGAAAACAAACCATCTTTTTTTTTCATTTTACATACCAATCCAAGTTCCCACTCCCTCCCTTCCTTCCATTCTCCCCACCTTCCCCCCACCCCACCCCATCCCACCCCCCATCCTCTCCTCAGAGAGGGTAAAGCACATTGCTTTGAGGAAGGACTAAGGCCCTCCCTACTACATCTAAGGCTGAGCAAGGTATCCCTCCAAAGAGAATGGGTTCCAAAAAGCCAGTACAAGCAGTAGCGACAGATCCTGGTGCCACTGCCAATGGCCCCACACTCTACCCCAGCCATACAACTGTCAACCACATTCAGAGGGACTAGTTTGATCCTATGCTGGTTCCTTTACTGTCCAGCCAGAGTTGGTGAACTCCCGTTTGCTCAGATAAGCTGTTTCAGTGGGTGTCTCCATCATAGTCTTGACCTCTTTGCTCACATTCTCAAAAGAAATTAGCTGTGAACCCTGTGAGCTACACTAATAACTGGCCTGGGAAGGCATGCATATTTGTGCAGTAGTTGCACAAGGATCACGGAAATAACAAATAACTCTCTGATTTGAATTAAGTTTTTTTTTTTTCACAAGATGAAACCTATATTTGGCACCAATATCAGGACCATGAACCTATGGCTAGAAAGGTCATAGGCCCTAGGGTACTGCGGAATATTCCTTCTGTACACTGTGAAGATGCATTGTTCTCATTAACACATTGCTGGTTGGTCAATAGCTCAGAAGTATTTGCAAGGCAGAGAATGCTGGGAAGAAAAAAATAAAGTGGAGTATGAGGAGTTGTAAGCCAGATGCAGAAGAAGCAACATGGGACATTCATAGATGAAGTCCTCGGGACAGCACATAAATGAACAGAAATGGGTTAATTTAAGTTGTAAGAGCTGGCTGGAAAGAAGCCTAAGTTATCTGCTGAGAATCTATAATTAATACTAAGTCTTTGAATGGTTATTTGAGAGTAGGTGCTGGGACACAGAGAAACTCAGCCTTCACTTGGGGAGATCTTATTAGTATTATTTTGAACTGGCTTCTAACATCTTATCTCTATATCCATAGATGAATGCATCTTTCAGCCCTCATCAAAGAAGTTTCTATTTGCAGTAGATAACAATTAGCACAGACAACCACAAGAATGGCACTGCAGAATGCTCAGTCATAAATGGAACATGTATACTGTATACCTCATCCAAAGAGTTAAGGTTCACTGTGGAAAAGTGGGAAGAACGGGTGTAGGAGCCAGAGATATTGTCAGGCCAGAAAACAGATATCTTTGCTATTATCTAAACTAAGCATTTCTCAGGCAAATGAAACCACAATGAACCATTACAAGTATTTTCTCTGTTACTCAGTTTTTCACCGCTGTAACTAATACCAGAAGAAAACAAATTAAAAAGCATAAAAGGCGCCTTAGACTTAAACTTAACTGTCAACTTGGCTGGGTTTAGAATTACCCGAGATTTGTAAGGTACGCCTGCGAGTGTGTCTTCGAGGGAATTTCCATACAGGTTACTTAGGTTAAGAAGCCCCAGAGTGAACATGGGCCATCCCATACCATCAATTGGGAACAAAATGGAATAATGATGAAAAGGAAAAAGTAATGAAGATCCTGAATTGCCATTCTCTGAGCCATTGCCTGCCATGTCATGAATGAACTGATGGACACAACAGTGGAAAGCTGTGGGTCAAAAAATCTAATGCCTTCTCTTATGATTTTCTTTCAGGTGTTTGGGCATAAGAACACAAAACAACCACAAGAAGATAAGATTATTTTGGGTCATCATTTCAGAGGTTTCAAACTGAACATTGTCTGGGCCTATCATGAGGCAGAGCATTAAGACAGATGGGCATGGTAAGGAAAAACCACCCACCTCATGAGAATCAGATTGTATAGGCTGAGAAGGGAACTGGTACAAGATAAAGCCCCAAAGAATAGTCCTCCAGTGTCCCACTCCCCTCATGTAGGACGAACTACCTCCCAAATAGCACCACGAGCTAAAGACCAAGCCTCTGACATATGAGTATATAGGGAGCATTTAATATTCAAACTGTACCACTACCACTATAACAGGAATGGCTAAACCAAACTGCAGCAGAAAATACTTAGAAATGGAAAGAAAATAGCCATAAATTCATCTCAGTTAGCAAACCCTCATTCTGAAGGGAATACATCATTGCTGAAACAGAACTATTTATATGCCGTCCTTCTGAATTTTAAAGAGGCTGTATGACAGACACAAATGCACCACATAGCTGAAAATCGGATGGGAGTGGGAGGGGCAAAATATTGCATTTCCTAATCATAGACAACTATTAAGTTAAAACAAAAAATAAGCTCTTCAAAATTCCCTTTACTGAGAGGAGATACACAAAAAAGTGATTTCCACAGAAACTTATTTTATGATTGATGGCTTCACTTTTCTGCAGAAACAATTAGACAATGAAAGAAAGTAGGTAGAAACATTCCAAAATAAGGAAAGAACCTTGGAATCAGGGAAGCCTTCATTGCTTCTTTTATGGAACTATGATTCTCTGGGTGCAAGTAAATAAATATGCTTCTCCTAAGACAGCAAATCTGAACTTTTATTTACCAACCAGCCATGCATGTGTGTGTATGTGTATACATCTAGATGGGTATAATCGTGTGGAAATACTATATATGAGAATTGTGAGCAGAAAGCAGCCTGATGTGAAGAAAAATGAGTAATTTGAGTATACAAGGCAGCATAGGTTGAGAAGCATGAAAAAGCTTTAGGTTGGAGATCTGTTCATTGAACAGTTGACAGACAACTTCTAAAGATAATTGTATGGTATATCTTTTATTACTATGTTAGAACAATGCAATGTTTTGCTGCTGAATTTCTCCATGGAAGCTTTTGAAATCATAAAGTTAGTAAGGCACAGCATCCCTCATTTTCCATGTAAGACGTGAGCTGACTCATAATATAACTAATAACAGGTCTTTCACTTTCTATTGTGTTTGAATTATATTATATTTTTAAGGAGAATTCAGGTGACATATTTTTTAGTCCCTTCATTTGTCTGAGAATAAAATTCTTATAGTGATAAAATGTCCCATAATGTCCACATTCTGTCCTAAGAAACTGTGAATATGTTACTTTTTATATCAAAAAGGACTGTACAGATGTGATTAAGGATCTTGAGATTAGATATTACCCTGCATTATATAAGTGAGTCCAATTTAATACAAAAGCATTGGAGATAATAAATTTGTTCAGATTAAACCATGAGTTTATAGTGACTTGTTAAAGAAGAAACTAATAAAACATTCCTATCCTTTGCTAAGACTTGGGGGATATTACAGAAGGAGAGAAAAGTGAATGTAAGAGCCTGAGAGTAGAAAAGAGTGTAGAGAGATACTGTCTTCTGGAAATGACAAGACTGCCAATCTTACCACATTGTTGACTGCAGAAGACCTACACAAAAATCAAGCCAGGCAGCATTCCGGTAGTGAGTGGGGAGATACTCCTGAAGTCTCATTCCTAGCCGAAGAGCTATTGGTAGATGATAGCTACTACATGAGAATTTTCTTTGTTGGTGTGCCCCCTGGCAGTTTTTTTTTCCATCTTTGATGGATGACTTTGTACCCTAGGTATATGGGCAGCACTAGCTAGATCTTGAGTTATTAAAAAAAAAGAAGAAGACATCAAGATAATACAAGTTACATGTTCTGGTGTAGTAGTAGGGGAGTTGAGGGTTGATATGTTCAAGATACATTATAAACATATACAAAATTATCATCTTGGAGTTCAAGGAACCCCACAGAAGAGTGGGAAGGAAGGATTGTAGGAGTCAAACTGGTCAAGGACACAAGGAGAACACAACCCACAGAATCAACTAAGCAGGGATCATAGGGACTCAGAAACTGAAGCATCAATCTCAGAGCCTGTATGGATCTTCACTAGGTCCTCTACATACACACTGTAGTTTTTTAACTGGGGGTGTTTGGGGAACTCATAAATGTGGGAGTATGGAGCATCTCTGGCTCTTTTACTTGCTCATGGGACTCTTTTCCTCCTCTTGGGCTGCCCTGACCAATCTTTATATGTGGGTTTGTGCCTAGTCTTATTGCATCTTATTATATGATATTTGGTTGATATCCTTGGAAGGCCTGATCTATTCTGAAGGGAAATGGAAGAGGAGCCAATCTGGTGGGGGAGCGGAGATGAGAGGACTAAGAGAAGAGGAGGAAGGGGAAACTGCAATTGAGATGTGTTGTATGAGAGAAGAAAAAAATAACATTCTTTAAGAAAAAATCTCATAACTCCAAACCAAATAATCATGGCATGTATGAGGACACATGAGGCAGAACTCCTGTACTGTAGACTCTGTCACTGTCTTGGTAGTAACTTAGAAAACGTCTTTTGTCTTTCTATCCAGGACTTCCATTTTCTTTTCTCAAAAGCTAGAACAGGCAAAAACATAGTTTGTTATTTATCTGTCTGTCTGTCTATGCGTTTTTTTTGTTTTTTTTTTTTTTTATTTTTATTTTTGATACACGGTTTCTATGTGTAGCCTTGGAACATTCGCTGGAACTTGATCTGTGGGCCAGGCTAGCCTCAAACTCATGTATATTTGCCTGTCTCTTCCTCACAAATGGTTGGAATAAAGGCGTGCACCACCACCATCCAGCAACATGCTAGTCTTACAAGGTTATTGTTCTAAGACAGCAGCCAGACAAGAATCTTAGTGGCAAATGTGGTGACATATTCCCAGGAATATGAACGTGGTATAGAACCCACACATGAGTGATCTGTGGGCTATGGAACAATAAGACATGAGAACTGCTCTCCAAGTAACATCTTTGGCGGGTCAGATACATCACATCTGTTCCGGTAATTGAAGACTGCTATAGTGGCTGTTGCATTTATGTGAAGAAAGACTTCGTGTTTGGGGGTAATCAAAATGAATCTAAGGATTTGTACATGTTCCGATTCCAAAGAAGCCTTTGGCAAGCAGTAGTGTTCATGAATGGCTTGTGTCTGTCCCAAGTCTGGGCCTCGATGACTTTGGGCTTTTGTGAACTTTCATGACACTCAGACTATGACTGGGTAAAAAACAAACAAACATTTCAATTAGCCTCCCAAAATATTAAAGACTCTTTGACATAAAAATTTTGCCTTTTAAATCTCCAACTACACTATATATATAAGCAACATTAAATGTACTTAGCAGGTTGTATTTATATTTGTATGTGCTTATACATACATACACAAACACAGGCACACACAATAATGCTTAAAGGAAATAAGGCCATGAATTTGAGAATAGGAATGTAATATTAGAGGAGTTGGGGGAAACATGAAGGAAATTATATAATGATATTTTCATTTTAAAATGTTACAAATAAGATGATGTTGCTATGCAAAACTTTGTGTGAATATGATTATTTTATTTTGTTTAGGCATACTCATGAGAGTAGAATTGCAGGGTTATATGATGTCTGTAATTTCAACATTTTTTTTTGTTTTGTTTGAGACAGGGTATATGACTCAGACTGCAATCAACTTGTGAGTCTTCTGTCTTGAAAGCTAAAATTACAAGTATGTGTCATCATACCCGGGTTAGTCCTGTTTTCATCTTTTTCAACATTGTCTTGACTATTTGGGGTTCCTTGAACTTTTAAAATAGACTTACTCATTTGCACAGAAAGCCTACTAGGATAACAGGGGGTTCGTACTATATCTGCAGGTTTTCTTGGAGAGCACAGACACTTTACAATAGTCCTCTGCTTATGGATTCAGGCTCTTTCCATTAATGTGGCTCTACAATACAATTTTTTTGTGGGTTTTTCAAAGCACACATCTTTTGTATTGACTATGTGTTGCTCTTTTTGATTTGGAGAATAAGTTCTCTGCTCCATGCGCATAGGCTGTATGCTTACTTTCCACTTTTCAATAATGCTTTTTCATTTTCTAGTATAGCTTTTGCACTCACTTTCCAGTATCCCAACCTACAGTGTTCAAATAGATCCTTTTATAATCATGTTATTATTTCTCTCTTAGTGATACTACTATAGTTCTATAGCCCACCATCTCCTACCATAGCTCAAATATCAATAGCTTAGGAGGGTATAGTGCCTGGGAAAGTTATTGTTCTAAGAACCTAATTGAATTGAATAATGAGGTCTTATAATGTCTGTGAGGGACAGGATATACCTAGTCATGCTACATATGAGGAAACTTGGGTAGTAAGTTGTTGAAGCCCATGTGGGTCCAACACAGATTTTCTAATTGGACTGGAACGGAGTCGTGAGGAATAATTAGACGCAGCTTCCATGGTCATCATGGAAGGGCAAGATCTCTCGTTTATCATCCAAACACCTTATATATCATCACATCAATTGAGCGGGAAAACACATTTGGCTGTCTCCTAGGCAACCAGGTGAATGGGCTTTAGTCACATCCGCATCTACTTGTATGCTAGCAGTCACGTAGGCCAAGAATTAGCATTTCTATAAGACATCCTCCAAATTACAAAGGAAGGAAGCACCAAACCTCCTAAACTCTTAAGTCATCAGCTTCAGCCAACACCTCTTCTCAGGAGATCTACATTTATAACAAAAGAAACTAGGAGCAGCACATCCTGGCTATTGTTAAACAGAGACAGCTTGTGTGCAGAGTTTGTGACCACTTCAGACCGGGCTTATGGCTCTTGTGCCATACAGAAATATGGGCCTACAGTAAGTATTAGGGTCTATAAGACGTGGGACTTATTTCAGAAGTGGTTAGTTTATGAGTGCTCCTGAATGAATTACTATTGTTACAGTGGTAATGTTTCGGAGATAGAGTAGTAAATGCTAGAGCAGGTTGTTAGAAAGTGATGTCAGCTCAAATACTTAGCCTATTCTAGATGTGACCATTTTCTTTAGCTTTTCTGATATGTTCTGTGTCAGCAGAGGAGGGCCTTGTCAAAATTCTAGAACTATGCTCATTGGTCCTTCAAGCCACTAAAACTGGAATCAGTTTATTTATTTATTTTCTAGGTCTTACCATGTTGAGTAGATTACCCTTGAACTTGCAGAATCAAGTGATTCTTTTACCCATGTCTCTTGAGTAGCTGGGACTATAGATGAATAATACAGTACTAAGTTTAAACATCTTTACCTATAAAACGCCCAGCCTCATTTGTTGTATCACAGTACCACAAATAAGACTAAGATATAAGCTTGTTCTAACCTATGAAACAATGAAAATTTCACAAGACACAAATTATTTCATAAAATAGAGCTTGAGGTAGGTGTCTTGAGGTTTATGTGTCACATAGCTAGAAGAGGCATTTTCTGAGTCTGAAGCTTTACTGAGACTTAAATACACTTTGCAGGGATATACTAACTGTGAATGTACCATGTACTGCACAATATGTTGGTCTCTGTTGAGCAAAAGACTGCCTTGTGTTCGAAAATAAGGTGCCCAAGATGACTGAGTGCAGTGCTACTTTGTCATGCTATGTTTCTGACAGTTTTTTAAATATACAGACTAACCATTTGGCAGATATGTAATTTATTCACTTTGAAAATATTTTTTCAAGCCTATACTTTCTATAGCCATACTCTTAATGTTTCATAAAATAGAAGATTATAATTTTAATGAAATACAGTTTATCACTTTGTTATTTATTTGTAATACACTTTTTGTAAACTCTGAAAATATTTTTACATAGCTACTCTGGACTTTCCCCTACATTTTTTCTAAAACTCTTATAGCTTATGTATTCAGTGATGTTTTTTGATTTCAGTGTTATAGAAGATGGGGAGTTTATTAGTAGAAATAAAACAAAAATAAGTAAAAACTGATAAGTCAAACGACATGGTCAGTAAAAGGAAGAGTTGTCACATTGAGAAGGACAACGTACAGGACAGAAGACAACATTTTCCAACTGTTCACTAAATGGAGGATTAATTTCCAGAATATAAGGAAGCCAAAAATTCTGAATAGGAAAACAGAACAAACAAACAAAAATTATGAACCAAATTAATCCAACTTAACATTTGGCAAATCATGTGAACATACACTTCTACTGAGAAGAATATAAGGAACAAAAACTCAATATCGTTATCCACTAGGGAAACACAACTAAAACCTACACTGAGATTCCTTCTCAGTCCAATTACAATAATAATATGAAAACAAATACTTGTGAGGATGTTAAAGAAGAGGGAATTTTCACATAGTGTTAGTAGGAATATAAGTTAGTGCCACTATTGTGGAGAACAGTGTAGAGTGCTCTTAAAGTCTAGAAATATATGTGCATATGATTCAACCTTGCTACTGCTGAAGTGTCATGAAATCATCAGCATACTAAAGTAAAACCTATATGCATCTATTTATGGCAACAGTATCCCCAGTAGCTAAGATGCAAAATCAATCTAGGTGCCCTTTAACAGATAAAGGAAAAGAGGAAGTTATTAAGTCACAAAGAAGAATAAAGCATTTATTTGCAGCAAATTGCAAAGAAATGGAGGACATGATGTTAGATGCAATAAACCAGGCACAAAAAGACAAATTCAAACATTCTTTCTCATAAATGGAAGCTTAAAAAAGACAAAGTGAGTATACTAGTGTAATTAGTACACACTGGAAAGGGTTTGGGTGAGGCAGCTAAATGGAGGATGACTTTATTCTATGCTTACAATGTATATGTAGTAAAACATAACACTAACCTTATTAATATATATATAATTAAAATTAAAAGATGTATATAGTTCATGGTTATAATGTACCTAGACTATGAAGCTAAGTTTGGATCAGAAATTAGGGGTTCATTTTAGGCTAGCTATCAAAGCAATGATACTATGAAAGTAGTATTTTAAGATCAGTCAGGCTACAGTGTGCAGAAATAATTAGAAGTTCAAGTTCCTTCTTTGCAATTATAATTTAATTGATTCCCATTGATAGAGCTGACACTATCTACTATAATTTATGCTGTGAAAATATCGAACTTTACAGCCTCCAGATTTAGTCCTGGGGGGCCTATCATTTATTATGCTGTGTATCCGAATGAGGGTTATAAATATTGGATATTTCCATAAATCTTACCCCAGACTAATATAAAACATGAGCCACACCAAAGTGGAGGTGCCATGTAAATTTTCTCAATCTGAATTTATTCACAGGATTTCTAAAACAAGATAGACATCCTGACTGTTGTTCTGTCATATTTGCTGGTCTAGGCATCAGATGCATTATAGTAAAGATTTAATTTCTACTTATATATTTTTATGGGGCTGTGTATGGAATTCTAGGTTATGTTCATGCTGATCAAGTACTCTTACCATTATGCCACACATTAAGTTGTAGCGTGAAGTTTCAAATAAATCAAATGATTCGATTCCATTTGCTTTTACAATGGCTATTTCAACAAAGTAAGAAATACTCTAAATGATAATGTGGGAGTCCCCCCTGTGTGCTGTGATTACCATTAATGAACAAAAAAACTGCCTTGGCCTGTTGATAGGGCAGAACTTAGGTAGGTAGGGAAGACAAAACTGAATGCTGGGAGAAGGAAGGCAGAGAGAGAGATGCCATTAGGCTGCCAGAGACAGATGCTGGGAATTTTACCCGGTAAGCCACTGCCACATGGTGATGTACATATTAATAGGTTAAATTAATATGTTATATAATGTATATGTATGTATATTAAGATGTTAGAGCTAAGGTGCCAGGCAGTGATTTAATTAATATAGTTTCTGTGTGGTTATTTTGGTTCTAGGCAGCTGGGATGAACAAGCCCTTCCTTGAAACAATTGGCACCCACATGGCCAACTAAATCCACATAAAAACTGAGAGGGCTTAAAAAGGAATTCTAGACAAAAAATAATAGAATTTAACACAGCTTCTTGCTGTTTGCTGGTGGCTTGCCACAGTTCCTGTAAGAGAGATTTTCCTGACTTAGCCATAGCAGGAAAAAAAAAAGCCTCAGCCATTTTGAAATGCCAGCTTTCTGGGCTATGCTGCTAGCGCAACCTCTGGCTCTTTTGGGAGACCAAACATTTAAATGGGGTTTGTGAGAAAGAAGTTGTAGGAAAAAGACAAAAATGAGTTATTAAGGATTGTGAGTACGTGACATGTGCCACATAGAAGCCATCAGAGGACGGTATTGGGAGAGTAAAGAGGGGTGACTGCAATTAATTGGTTGTGAATGAAACCTTTATATTGATGAAGCATAGCCTAGCATCATTGCTGGACTCAGAATTACAAGTCAGTGATCTGTCTTATAAGAAAATTTCAAACTAGCAATTAATAAGGACATGTAAATTTATGATAAAGAAGAGTTTTAATTTCAACCTATGCCTTATACTTCAGTCTTCTTTGCTTCCTCAAAGTCAATTCTTATAAAACTTTGAGTAATGAAAGGCACCTAATGATCAGAGTATGCTGGTACATATTTATAACCTCAGCACTGAGAGATACAGGCAGGGATATTGCAGATTTGAGACCAGCCTGGGTTATATGGTAAGAGCATTATTCTCTAAAAAATTAAAATTAATTTCAATTTTTAAAGGTTTATTATTTTATGTGCAGGAGTGTTTTGCTTCATTAATATATAGACACCATGTGTTGGAGGGAGTGAGCTGCTTGTTGGTTCCTGGTTGCCCGGTTGACTTAGACCTGAAATAATCACACAGAAATTGTATTTATTAAGTCACTGTTTGGGTCATTAGCTCTAGCTTCTTGTTGGCTAAGTCTTATATATTTATTTAAATTAACCAATTTCTATTAATCTGTATAGCACCATGAGGTCGTGGCCTACCAGCAAAGTTTCAGCATGTCTATCTCCAGTGGCTGCTCTGTGGCATCTCCCTGACTCTGCCCTTTTTCCTCCCAGCATTCAACTTAGCTTTCCCTGCCTACCTAAGTTCTGCCTTGATATAGGTCCAAGGCAGTTTCTTTATTCCTTAATGGTAATCACAGCACACAGAGGTACTCCCACATCAACCATGTGCTTTTTTGGTTCCCATGGAAGTCAAAAGGGGTGTCAGATTTCCTGGAATTGAAGATATGGATGCTTGTGAACCACCATGTAGATGCTAGAGAAAACAGACCAAAGTCCCCGGCAAGAGTAACACATGCTCCTAACAGCTGATCTATCTCTCTAGCCTGGAAAAATGCATACTAAAGGAACTATCTGAAAGAAAGTAAAAGTCAAAGAGCTGAAAACTTTGGGATTTGCATGCGACTGTTTGCTTGGGGGAAGTTTGAAACATTTCCATCATCTTTGTAGCCCTCATTTCCCGTGTCTAGAAACTGACCTTTCAAGTTGTGTCATTATATGTTTATCTTACTTAATTACTTTTAGCATTAATATCCATTTTCTCTTTTAAAATACCTATTTATTTGCAATTGCACATGTGTGCATGTGCATGTGTGTCATGGTATATATGTGAAGGTCATAAGACAACCTGAAGGAGTCTGTTTTTTACTATCCTGGGAATCAAACAGGTTGTCGGGCTTAGCAGTAAGTAATTTTACCCACTGAGCCATTTCGCTGCTTCCCTTTTGCCTGCTTTAATGATGACTGCATTTTGCTGACTCATATTTTGTTTGTGGCACACAATACCTAGCATCCACTCATTTGAACATTTTTCTCATTAGCATTTATTTGCTTTGATTTAGAATTTTAGTTTCTTATATTTTTGGTTGTGCATGTAATAGAACAAGGCAATCAATAATTTTATGTGTCAGGTAATAAAAACAACAGTGAGTGATTTCTTTCGCCAGGCCTATGTATAAGTTGCTACCCTATGGCTCTGTCAGGGACATGTGAAAGGCTGACCATGATTGCCTATGTCAGGTTTCTCATAGAGGTCAGAGAATTGGGAACAAAATGTTCCATTTCCTTAAAAATAGATAGAAACTTTAAAAACAACTCAAGTTGGCGAGAGTATTAATTCAAGGATCTCAATCTAGATGTACTCAACCATGCCGGGAAATGTCTATTCAGGCTTCAATGCCTCCTGGTTTCATTAATGCCCTCTTCTTCCAAAACTAGCTGCTCAAGAGGCTGTGGAGGAGGTTATAACCATGAACAATGAGTCTTCCTGATTAAAATGATGGTAGAAAATTGCTCCTTTTACCATGTATGTGAACCACTCATTGTTGGTATCTCTCACTTGGTGCTCAGGATGTCTTTTATGTGTATTTTTCTTTTTCTCTTTAACAAAATGTAGTTTCTGAGGGCAGCAAATTCAGCTCTTTGGGTAGTTCTCTTTTAAGAGCATGCTAAACCCAGCTCACAACCTTGTTCATAGTAGGCACTTAGGTGTTTCAGTTACTATGTCCCCCATATATCAAGCATTTGAAATATAGACCCACTACCCGAAATTCATTCATATGGGCTTTATGGAGAAACCCCTATCCAGGCTAGCATATACCAAGGCAATCCCATACCCCTGATCAGAACTCAAGTTCCTCCTGCTCTTCTCAGGATCTGATTGAATCAGTCTGTTTGATGCCTGAAGTATGAATTATGTATAAAAAGCTAAATAAATGGGGGATCTTATCTTTGAGAACATATAACACAAAGCAAACACTCTCTGAAAATCTTGACACTAAGAGAAAGACACAATCTGGCTTTCTAGCATTATCTCTGTCCTCCTTAAGATGCCTGCCTAGTGAAGTTTGTATGTTTATTATTTTAGCCAATGCTTGAGCTCACCTTTGTACTTCTTTCCTTGAGGCATTTACAATAGTGAATGTATCTTTTGTCCTTTTAAAATGGCTATTTATCTTCTCTAGGACCTTGAATATCATTTCCTTGAAATACCATCTTCAGAGCTAAGGTATCCATCTTTTAAGCCTCTATAAGGGAAAAGAATTATATTGTCCATGACTGCCAACTAGGCTTCTGTTTTCACACTCCCTACTTATTCATTCTCCTCTTAAAATGACTGGTCTCTTCTATACAAACTTGGGTGTTTATTGTCAAGACTTACAGAAATTTCTTTTCATTGCTTTAATATATTTTCAACATTATTTTGACAATTTCAAGATACTTATAAAATAGAGAGACTGACTTATCAGAAATTAACTTCTATAAATATGATATGTTTGTATAAGTGTAAGCCTAAGGTATCAGAGAAGCATTTCAATAGGCAAATAATTAAAACCACTAAGAGAGGAGCCTTCCAAGATAAATTGGTGTGCCTAAAAGAGGAGGGCAGAACTGGTGTTCTAAGCAAAGAAACAAAATCATGTACAGAAGAAAGGGAATTAAAAAGCATGCGCTCCAAGGAAAAGAGCGAAATATTTCCTATATCTGAAATGCAAGAGGAAGTACTGAAAAGCAGTAAATGCAATAAAGTTAGAAAGATATACAGCAGCCTGGTGATGGAAGGCTTTGTACCCTCTGATAAAGCTCTGAGACTTTATTCTCTGTCACCTCCTTGAAACAATGATTGTGTCTGGATTTGCTCACCTTGGGTTCCCTATTTTGAATAACAGAACATATGAAAGACCAATATAAAATAACAATAATTTGAATTCTATGACTGTAAATTATTTCTAGATAAATCTCTGGGAGCAATGAGAATTATGGATTTGGAGAAAGTAGGGTAAGGACAGTACAAACACGTAAGAGACCATAACAATAGCCTTAATAACATAGGACAAAATACCTGACCTACAAGCTGAAAAGGCAGATTAAAGAAATATTCTGAAACTAAAATAAACAGGCATGGGAGGAAAGGGAAAGTCTAGGAAAACTAATATGTTTTTTAGCTTAGATGACTAGCAGACAGACATACTGCTATTTTTAAATATTTTATTGTTTAAATTTGCTTTTTGACAGTCCTATACATCTATGTAATACATTCTAATGACTCTCACCACCCACCTTTTTATTTCATATCCTCTCCTGTAAATCTTCTCAAATCCCCTACAGGTTCCTCCTTCATGTTTATATCTTTTTGTTTTCATTGGAATCCAAGTAAGTTTAACTAGGGCCATCTCTGTGACTACGGGTACTAAGTTATTCACTGGTCACTGGTGTGTTCATCAGTGGATGCACATCTTAAGACAGTGACTACCCCTCCTCCACAATTCATCACTAGATAGTAATTTATCAGACAAAGGTATGTCCCATGTCTCTTCTACCCATGACTGGCTGATGACAGGTCCAACCTTATACAGGTCTACTATAGGCAACCATAGCTCTCATAATTGCAATAACTGTGTCATACTCAGCATAGCATTTTGCTTCCCCTTTTGCTGCCTTCTGAGTCTTACAGTCTTTCTGTCTCTTATTTTGGAATATTCCATGAATGGTAGATACAGTCATGTAAATGTCCTCTTCAGAGCTGAGCATTCAATTGTCCCTTTTTCTCAGCAACTTAAGTAGCAAAAATTCTCTTAGAATCTATTAATTATGCAAATAATGGGTTTCATTATGATATCACACACCTGTATTTAAGGTACTTTGATCAGATTCATCTCCTCTAACAATTATCTTTTGTGCCCATTTTCCATTTCCATTTTTCATATTCATGGTGATTTCTATTTAGCATTCATTTCTTCATATTACTGGGTATTTCTGTCTGGCATTCATTTCCTTTGCCCCTCTTCATTTTTCTACACATGAGAGAAAATATGCAAGAGTTTTTTCATTGAGTGTACCAAAGATTTGAATAGATAGCACTGAAAGGAGCACAGACTCAAAATGAAATGATGAGTTCAGCTTTGAAGGGTTTAACTGAAAATACAGCTTGACATTCATCACAAGAGAACCAACACAGCTATTTCTAGATTCATTGTTTGAAATTCCTTCAACATGCTAATGATTTCTAAATTTCAATCTCTAGCCACATTCAAGAATTTTTTATACAGTATATTTGATTGTGTTTTCCTTACCCCAACTCTTCCCAGATCTTCCCCTCCTCCCTGAACACCCAATTTTATGTTTTTCTCTCTTAAAAAAGCACAAAAATACAAAAATAAAAAAAAATTAAAACAAACAAAAAGCCAAGAGGCAAAAGAAGTACAAAATAAAAATGACTCCTAAGCATTGGGTCTGCTCTGGATGTGGTTGATAAACCCAGGGACATGTGGTTGGGGAAAATAGGTCTTCCCTTTCCCATTTGCAAATGGCTTCCTAGTTAGGAATGAGACTTTGTGTCCACTTCTCTCTCTTAGCACTGTAGCCCAATCTGCCCTGAAGCTGGGCAGGTCTTGTGCATACTGCCCCAGGTTCTGTGAGTTCATATGAGAGTCTGTAGCAATGTGAAGGAGAATGGCCCCCATATATGAACACTTGGTTCCCTAGTTGGTGTAAGAGTTTTGGGAATGACTGGGATGTGTGTGAAGGACATGTATCACTGGGAGAGAGCTTTGAGATTTCCAAAGGCCACTCCAGGTCCAGTCTCTCTCTTTTTCAGACATGTGGTTGTGGATCAGATGTAAGCTCTCAGCTACTGCTCCAGTACTATGCCTCCCTGATTGCTGTCTTGCTTCCCATCATGTAATGGTAGTGCATATTCCATGTCATTACATGTTGGGAGCTCGTAATTTGCTTTTTTCAGGGAATTGCATTAAGAGATTGCCTTGAGTCTCAGAAAAAGACTTTGGACTTTTAAACTGTTTTAAGACTGTGATAGACTATGGGACTTTTGAAATTGGATTAAATATAGTTTTCATTAAGATATGACGGCAAACCTATGGAAGAAATGGGGTGAAAAGTGTTGATTTGAACTAAAATGACCCAATGACCCTCATATGCCCATATATTTGAAATCTTGGTTCCTATTGGTGGAAGTGGTGGGGTAAGGCTAGGAGGTGTGCCCTTATTGGAGGACATGTGTCCTTGGGGTGGATTTTGAGATTTATTTATTTATTTTTATGTTATTTTTTTAAAAGAAAACTAACCTTTTTCATTTTACTTACCAATCCCAGTTCCCACTTCCTCCCCTCCTCCCCTCCACCTACCCCCTACTCTACCCCCATCTACTCCTCAGAGAGGGTAAGGTGCATTGCTTTGGGGAAGGTCCAAGGCCCTCCCTACTATATCTAGGCTGAGCAAGGTATCCATCCAAAGCGGATAGGTTTCAAAAAAGCCAGAACAAGCAGTAGGGATAAATTCTGGTGCCACTGTCAGTGGCTCCTCAGACTGCCCCAGCCATAGAACTGTCACCCACATTCAGTGGACTAGTTTGGACCTACGCTGTTTCCTTCCCTGTCCAGCTGGAGTTGGTGAGCTCAAGCCCACATTAGTTCCAGTCTGTCTCTCAACATTGTGGTTGTAGATCAGATGTAAGCTCTTAGTTACTGCTCCAGTGTCATGCTTGCTTACTTGCTGCCTTGCTTCTAACCATGATGTTTATGGATTCACTTTCTAAAACTGCAAGCAATCTTCCTACTAAATGCTTTATTTTAAATTTGTTTTGTCATGGGTGTCTCTTCACAGCCATAGAAAAGATATATTCAGTCACATAGTGTCTGGAAAATGCTGTTTCCTTGGTTTCATCCAACAAATCTGGCTCTCACAGTCTTTCTATCTCTTCAACCTAGATGAGTGAGACTTGAGGGGAGAGCTTTGTTAAAGACATCCCATTTAGGGTCCAAAATCTCTCAGCCTCTGCACATTGTTCGGTGTGTATCTATATATTAATTTCTATCTATTGCAAAAACAGACATTTCTGATGAGCGTTAAATGACACACTGATCTACGGATGTATGAATGTGTCATTAGGAGTCATTTTATTGCTATGTTCCTTTAGCAAAATAATAGTATTAGGTTTTTCCCTAGGCCTATGGCCTATCAAGTTCAGGGTCTTGGCAACTTTAGCACTATATGCTCCATCTCATGGAGTGTGACTTAAATCCAATAACAATGGGTTTTTGTTGTTGTTGTTGTTGTTTTCTGTAACATTTGTGTCACTACTGCAGCAGTATATTTTGCAGGCCGGTTGCTGTTGTAGGCTGTGGAGTTTGTAGCTGGGTGATATTAATACATTTCTTCTCCAGTAGTGTGCAGAGTCCCTTTAAGCAACATGAATGATAGTATGAATAAAGCTCCTAGTTGAAGACCAGTTTGACTTCTCCAGGTTTATTGAAATAAATAAAGGTGTTTTTTTTTTATCAGCAATGGAGCACTAATTATAATCATTGCTGCTGCATTCATAATAGACAGAAACTGAGAAAAGCATAGATATTTCTCAACTGGTAAATCAATAATGAAAATTTGCTACATTCACACAGTAGAATGCTATTCAGTTGTAAAGAAAAAAGAATATATAAAATTTGCAGGTAAATGGCTGGAGTTAGAAAATTCATTCTGAATCGGGCAACCTAAACTATAAAAGCCGCAGAGTGTATATTTTCTCTTAAATGTGGATTGATCATTTAAGTTTTCAATATGTATGCTAGAATCCACATAACCATGAAGGTTTAGGTACTTATTAATGGACCAGGGAAAAGAAGAGGATCTTCCAGTGCAAGGGAAATAAAACAAAGTCTTGTGGAGGGCCGAGGGGAAAACTAATAGGAAGATTAAATGCGGAGGAAAATGGGATAGAAGAGTAACAAAGGAAATATGGGAAGAGACAGCTATCACTAAAGGTCTTTTGAAAAGTCAAATGGATGCATCCTCTTTTTAGAAGCCACCTCAGGTGACCTGGGAAGATGGTTCACTACTCTCCTGACTCAGAAATCCCAATAAATTATGCAAATTTTCAGGTTCGTTTTAAGAAAATCCATAAAACTGCCCAAGCCATCAAGGGTATGCTTATCCAAAAAGCCAAGTATCTGAAAGATATCACTTTAAGGAAGCAGTGTGTGCCATTCTGATAGTACAATGGTGGAGTCAGTGAATGCGCCCAGGTCAAACAGTGGGGCTGGACACAGGTCAGTAGCCAAAAAAAAAAAAAAAAAAAAAAAGTGCTGAATTTTTACTGCACGTGCTTAAAACCGCAGAGAGCAATGCTGAACTGAAGGGTTTAGATGTAGGTTCTCTAGTCATTGAACATATCCAGGTGAACAAAACACCTAAGATGCACCAACGAACTTACAAACCTCATGGCTATAATACCCACACAGGAGTTTCCCTTGCCACTGAAAAAGAACAATTTGTTCTAAAGCCAGAAAAGGAGGCTGCACAGAATAGAAGATATCCCTGAAGAAACAGAAACTTTCGGCGTGGGAATAAATTCAACATAAAATGAATGCAGATAAAAGTAAAAGAAAGAAAGAGAGTGAGAGAGAAGGAAAGAATAGATCAAATGAAAACCTACTGCTGTACTGTACAAGTTTCCTAAAACATATACAAACTTGAAAGGAATATAAAGGAATTGTCATATAATGGAAAGAATCATAAACTAAGTATATCTTATGCCACCAAGTAACACCGTCAGTGCCAGGAATATAGTATATCTTGTTTAATAGTTGGCCAAAACCATGGAAACCCCTTTCACTCACCAAACATCACAGGCAGGGATATTGGTTATTCACTGGCCATATTATTTAGCCCGAATTCCAGACATGGGTTTACAACTTCACTTGGTAGGCGTTTCAACATAAAATGGTTAAAATGTGATACTTCTCTTGATCCTAATGTCTTTTTTTCACCTAGAGATCTCCAGCTTACCAAAACTTATGATCTCTACAGGTGCTCAAAATGTTTTAATTAAAATTTTTTCTCTTATTGCTCTTAATTCAACAACTAGTCACCATATTATCTTCAACTATCACCAAAATTTAGCTACTTATCAGCTTTATTCCTATCAAATTGTTGTCAATATTCCACAGTAATTATTTTCCTGTTCATCCTCAATTGCAATACTACTTTGTTGTGGTTATAATATCAAATTAAGATAGATAATTAATATTGAAATCACACATTTTATTGTTTCAGAATTATGGTGGTCAAAACTCCAATATAAAATGTCCTAGAGGTGAAATTAAGGTGCTAACTAGATTATATTTTATACAGAGTATCTGGGAAATAAAATGGTTTTCTTGCCTTTTGCCAGCATATATAACAAATTCCTTGCATCCCTTGGTTTTCTATGTTCTTTATTCAAAGACATATCCAATAATCATATACTTCCTTCATCTATAAAGATACTTAGGATGTCATTTGGGATCCAATCTTAGAATAATCCCCACATTTCCAAATCCTTAAGTTAATCACATGCATATGCTCTCTTTCACAATATTCACTAGTTCCAGATATTAGAATCAGAATATATTTGGGGAATTTCAACCTAGCTCAATAAATTAACACATTTTAAGGAGTCAGAGGCATATATCAGTGGTGTAGTGCTTGCCTAGCGTGCATGAATTCTTAGGATCAATTCCTGACACTACAAAACACATATTTTATACAAGTCCTGTGTATATATTGTCAACTTATCTGTAAAAAAATCTTCCAAGAATACCCAATGGATAAAATTATTCTCTTAAATATGGTACTAGGACAACTGGACTTTCTATTATAGTATGCATAAAATCTTCCCAAGATGGATTGAATATTTGGCATAAATAAATCACACTTAAACCATTTATTTACACAAGACTATGTACCTGTATTAAAACATCATGACTGGAGTCTGGAGAAATGGCTCAGAGGCCAAAAGTAGTTACCACTCTACTAGAGGACCCAAATCCAGTTTCAAAAACTCACATGGGGCAGTTTACAACAACTTATGACTCCAATTCCAGACAATCCAATTTCCTCTGCTGACTTCCATGCACATCTCCATATATGATATTCATATATTTGCATACATTCCTCAAGCTACATCCTCTCTTCCCATTTTCAATGACAAGGAACGTCCTTCATTAAGCAAGTCACTCATTCATTTATTCCCTAGAAATTTACTAAGTATGAATTTTATGTCAGATACTAAACAAATCTAAATTCTATGAGTGTTTACATTGCTGTTGTACATCCTGTGGGATGGGATCTTTATGTTCATGAACAAATAACAATGTGAATGTGAATAAATTCTTAAGTAAAGTTAATAACAAGAATATTAGCAATGTCCTTGCACCTAATAATTTGCTTTCCCTACACTTGAGTTGGGAGTATAATAAAAAGAGGACTGTTTTGTAAAATTGGACTTGAATTTAATCCTAGGATTTCTCTACAAGAATTATGTATCTAATACCAATACTTTGTATTTTTGCTACAAAATTCAACTTTAATGAAGACTATTATATATTATACTTATATATTATATACTCATAGACCATACTTATATATACTTATATACTTATGAGTATGTTTTTACTATAGGCTTATAGATTATAATATATTGTAGATTAAATATATATATATTTAAATATCAAACACAGCACAACCTTTCAATTCTTACAGTCATCCAAAAATTAGGCCTTTAAAATATCAAGGTGTCTTTAAAATCTAGTCTCTTAACTGTAGGCTACAATAAAATTAAAAAAATAACTTACTTTCTTACCCCTAAAATATAAGAACTAGGGGATGATAGAACCACACTTGTCCAAAACAAGAATTTAGCATTGCAAAACCAGATCTGGTTACTCTGTGTCTGGCATCTTCAATGCACTTGTCTTCTGGGGTCCAAAGGCTTAGGTAGCTCCATATATCCAGTTCTTCCATGCATAAACCTGTACAGCTTGTCTCTTAAGCTTCAGCAAGCTCCACGTTACACTGCCAGCCATCCTTGGTGAATGTTCCACAATACTGGCATCTCCAGTAATACCTGGGGTCCCCATTGCAAGTGAAGCTGTATCTTCACCAATAGCTTTCCTGGCTTCAGTTCAGAGACTATGCCACTGCCACATCATGTCAAGTTCCATTTCTCCCCATTGCCTTCTCAAACCTTCAGCTTTCATGCAGTAAATATCAGACCCATGTGGGTAACAGTTCCATATTGACAGGTTCCACTATCTGCTTGAGATGCAGCTCTGGTCTCTGTGACCCCCAGATTTTGTTTGTTGGCTTTGAGGAAATACTTTCAGAATATTTCACCTCATTGAGGCTGGGCTCTTAATAATTATAGCTGATCTTTCAGACCACGTTGATCAGCATCTATTGTCCTAGGGAAGTAAAGGTTTCATGTTAATAGTACTCTTGCCAATCACAGCTGATTATTTATCCCCAACGGATCAAAAAGCATGCATAATTGCTTTTTGTTTTCAATTTTTTATTCATTTTATATACAAACCACAGTTTCCCCTCTTTCTCCTCTTGTTACTCCCTCCCCCTTCCCCCAATCCTACATCAACTCCTCAGAAAAAGTAAGGCCTCCCACGAGGAATCAACAAAGCCTGGCACATCAAGTTGAGGGGGAACCAAGCCCCCTCTGCCCATATCAAAGCTGAACTAGGCATTCCACCAAAGGAAATGGGTTCCAAAATGTCAGCTCATGTACCAGGGATAGATCCCGCTACCACTGCCAAGGTCCCCTCAAACCAAGCTACACAAAGATTCTTCTCTCATACAATACATTGTGACAGTAATTTCCCCTCCCACCACTCCTCCCAAGAGTGGTAGAGGTGGGTCTTGAGGTATCCATTAAGATCTGTAAAGAATTTTGTTGAAATTTCGATAGGAATTGTATTAAATTTGTAGGCTGCTTTTGAAGAATGGCCATTTTTAATGTTTATCTTACTGATATATGAGCATCTTCTGATCGCTCCTTCAATTTCTTTCTTCAAAGACTTGAAGTTTTTATCATAGATGTTTTTCACTAGCTTGGTTAGAATTACCTCAACTCATTTTATATTATTTGAGGCTATTGTAAAGGGTGTTGTTTCCTTGATTTCTTTCTTAGTAAATTTGACATTTGTATATAGGAGGGCTACTGATTTTTTTTTTTTGAGTTAAATTTACATCCAGTCACTTTGCTGAAAGTGTTTCTCAGCTGGAATTTTTGGGATCACTTACACATAGTATTATATTATCTGCAAATAACATTTCTTTTACTTTGTCTTTTCCAATTTGTATCCCCTTGATCTCCCTTAGCTTTACTACTGCTCTAGCTGAAACCTCAAGTACTATATTCAGTGGATACAGAGAGAGGGTACAGCATTGTCTTGTTTCTGATTTTAGTGGAATTGCGTTGAGATTCTCTCATTTAATTTGATGTTGGGTATAGGCTTGCTGTAAATTGCCTTTACTATGTTTAAATATGCACCTGTATCCCTAATCTCTCCAGTACTTTTCTTTTCTTTCTTTCTTTTTTTTTTTTTTTTTTTGATTTTCGAGACAGGGTTTCTTCGTAGCTTTTGGTTCCTGTCCTGGAACTAGCTCTTGTAGACCAGGCTGGCCTCGAACCCACAGAGATCCGCCTGCCTCTGCTTCCCGAGTGTTGGGATTAAAGGCGTGTGCCACCACCGCCCGGCCTCTCTCCAGTACTTTTATCATGAAGAGGTGTTGTATTTTGTCAAAGTTTTTTTCAGCTTCTAATGACATGATTATTTGTTGTTGCTGTTGTTTTATTTTGATTATTTATATGGTGGATTACATTTATTGTTTTCTGTATGTTGAACCATCCCTACATCTCTGGGATAAAACCTGCTTGATTGTGGTGGATGATCTTTTTGATGTGTTCTTGGATTCTGTTTGTGAATCTTTCACTGAGTACTTTTGTATCTATATTCATAAGGGAAATTGGTCTGTAATTATCTTTCTTTGTTGAATTTTTTTGTGGTTTGGGTATCAAGATAACTATGCCCTCATAAAATGAGTTGGACAATGTTCCTTCTATTTCTATTTTGGAATAATTTTAGGAGTATTTGTGTTAACTCCTCTGAATGCTTGGTAGAATTTCTATTACACTAGAGATTATAGGTCCATTCAAATTTTTTTCTCTGATCTTGATTTAACTGTGGTATGTGGTACCTATCAAATTTGATACCTTCAAAATTATTCATTTCACTTATATTTTTCAATTTGGTGAAGTACAGGTTTTTTAAAGTATGTCCTTATGATTATTTGTTTTTTTTTATGTGTCTGTTGTTATTTCCCCTTTTATTACTGAATTTATTAATGTGGATATTTTCTCTCCATCCTTTAGTCAGTTTATATATGGTTTTGTCTAACTTGTTTGTAGTAGCTTAAGAAAAAAACTAATAATTGATTGTATTTCCTATCAGGTCCAATCAGGGACAACATACATCCTGGAGTACCTTCAGCCTGTGGACCTCATACCCACATGTGATCAAGCATATATGCATATGGATCAAACAAACTTGTTTCTGAGAATGAAACTCATGTGACTTATTATCTCCTATAAATAATAACCTCCAGCATTTTAGGAACTATCTGTCCTTGGGTAAGGGGCTCGCAGATAAGAGGTATTTTTGTGTCCTGGATCTCTAAGGCATAGTATTTAAAGCTTAAAATGTAACTTTGTCTTTCACAATAAGCAGTTCAATAAATTCCCATTAATATATGCCCATTTTATCAAATCTACTTCTCTAGAGAATCCCACCTAATATAGAAAAAGAAAACATTTAATGATGGTAGATTTGGGATGGAGAAGAAGATGGTGAGTTACTTTGGGTTTTGATTATATTATCTTGAAGGATTAATGAAGTATTCATATGGAGTGATCTGCTATGCAGTTAAAATACTATATGGTTTTGAAAGGAAGGGAAATTGTATAATTAATACAACGTGGATAGAAATAAAAGATATTACATTAAGTGAAATTAGAAGGCACAGTAAGACAAATCATACATTTTCTCAAGGAAATCTTCAGAACTTATTTTCATTTAAACAGAATAGTGGAAGTTATTGTTGCTGCCTGGAGAAAAAAAGAAAGGCTGAGTGAAGGAGATTAGACTGCAGAGAAACTTTAATGACATATTGCACTATGTGAAAATCATTATTTATAAGGCGTTACATATTTCAAAATTATAAAACCCTCATATTTTAATGTTCTAATCAACAAAATGATAATGGTGGTGTGACGTTTACATTAATTAAATTCATTAACTCCTTATACAATGTATACATAGAATAAAACATTGTATTTTTATCTCCAAATATAAAAATTAGTTTTGTCAAATAAAACAATTTTGGGTTGTGATTCCAGAGATATTGTGGTACTCAATATGTAGAGATGGTATTCAGGATCCGAAGGAAAATGGGAACTAACTGAAGAATAACTTTCATGTGCATGGATTCTCATAAACCTTAGGATGACAGATATTATATCCTTAGCAAGCCTGTGCCTAAATTAAAACTCAAATCATTATGTCTTTCGGAGTTTTAATTTTTTTTTAATTTTTATTTATTTATTAAAGATTTCTGCCTCCTCCCCGCCACCGCCTCCCATTTCCCTCCCCCTCCTCCAATAAAGTCCCCCTCCCTCCTCAGCAATCAGGGTTGCCTGCCCTATGGGAAGTCCAAGGACCTCCTACCTCCATCCAGGTCTAGTAAGGTGAGCATCCAAACTGCCTAGGCTCCCACAAAGCCAGTACGTGCAGTAGGATCAAAAACCCATTGCCATTGTTCTTGAGTTCTCAGTAGTCCTCATTGTCGGATATGTTCAGCGAGTCCAGTTTTATCCCATGTAGAAAGCAACAGAATCTTTATGAATACAAAATGGTATGGTTATAAAGAAACCAACATCTGTTGGCAATAATTCTGCTACTGGTCAGTACTGGTTGGCACCGCTTAGTATTATGTGCCATTAATACACAGAATAACCAAATATTTATAAGACAGAACTTTTTACTCTATTTTTGCAATGATTCCGATAGAACTCAAGTTCACATGCACACTAAGTAAGTGCTATGCTATTGATATATCCCCAGATTTAGTACTTATTAACATTTAAATATGAGAAAACTGAGGTAAGAAAGGATGAATTAACAGGTTCAAGGTCATGACACTATTAGGCAATATTGGTAAATTGAAAACCCATATGATTTTACTACTAAACGCAATCTTTAGGAAAAAATAATATTGAATCATTTGTCTTAAACTGATGTTTTAGAGAGATAGATCTAAGGTATCATTATGAAAATAGATCCATATCTATCACCATGCACAAAGATCAAGTCCAAGTGGATCAAAGCCCTCAATATCACTCTGAACACACTGAACCTGATAGAAGAGAAAGTGGGAAGTACTCTATAACAAATGGGCACAGGGGATCGCTTCCTATGTATAACCCCAGAAGCACAGACATTAAGGGCAACGTTGAATAAATGGGACCTCCTGAAACTGAGAAGCTTCTCTAAAGCAAAGGACACTGTCACTAAGACAAAAAGGCAACCTACTGACTGGGAGAAGATCTTCACCAACCCCGCAATAGACAAAGGTCTGATCTCCAAAATACATAACGAACTCAAGAAACTAGACTTTAAAATGCTAATTAACCCAATTAAAAAATGGGGCACTGAACTGAACAGAGAATTCTCAAGAGAAGAAGTTCAAATGGCCAAAAGATACTTAAGGTCATGCTCAACCTCCTTAGCGATCAGGGAAATGCAAATCAAAACAACGTTGAGATACCATCTTACACCTGTCAGAATGGCTAAAATTAAAAACACCAATGATAGCCTTTGCTGGAGAGGTTGTGGAGGAAGGGGCACACTCATCCATTGCTGGTGGGAATGCAAACTTGTGCAACCACTATGGAAAGCAGTGTGGTGGTTTCTCAGAAAATTTGGGATCAACCTACCCCAGGACCCAGCGTTACCACTGTTAGGAATATACTCAGGAGATGCCCTATCATATTACAAGGGCATTTGTTCAAACTATGTTCATAGCAGCATTATTTGTAATAGCAGAACCTGGAAACAACCTAGATGCCCTTCAATGGAAGAATGGATAAAGAAAGTGTGGAATATATACATATTAGAGTACTACTCAGCAGAAAAAA
>NW_026068131.1:1064169-1071432 GCF_014885135.2 Alexandromys fortis | reverse complement strand
TTGGGGGAATGGGATGGCTGGGATAAGGGAAGGGTGGATATGAGAGCAGGGAAGTATATATCTTAATTAAGGGAGCCATCTTAGATTTGGCAAGAGACTTGACCCTAGAAGGTCTCCCAGGTGTCCAGAGAGATGTCCCAGTTAGTTCCTTGGGCAGCTGAGAAGAGGGAACCTGAAATGCCCCTATCCTATAGCCATACTGATGAATATCTTGCATATCACCATAGAACCTTCATCTGGCAATGGATGGAGATAGAGACAGAGACCCACAGTGGAGCACTAGACTGAGCTCCCAAGGTCCAAATGAGGAGCAGAAGGAGGGAGAACATGAGCAAGGAAGTCAGGACAGCGAGGGGTGCACCCAGCCACTGAGACAGTGGGGCTGATCTAATTGGGAGCTCACCAAGGCCGGCTGGACTGTGACTGAAAAAGCATGGGATAAAACCAGACTCTCTGAACATGGCAGACAATGAGGGCTGATGAGAAGCCAAGGACAATGGCACTGGGTTTTGATACTACTTCATGTACTGACTTTGTGGGAGCCTTGCCAGTTTGGATGCTCACCTTCCTAGACTTGGATGGAGGGGGGAGGACCTTGGACTTTCCACAGGGTAGGGAACCCTGACTTCTCTTTGGACTGGAGAGGGAGGAGGAGAGGAGTGGGGGGAGGGGAGAGGAGTGGGGGAGAGGAGAGGAGTCGAGGAGGGGAGAGGAGTGGGGGAGGGGAGAGGATGGGGGGAATGGGAGGCTGGGATGAGGCGGAAATTTTTTCAATAAAAAAAAAGAAACAGGTTGTGCTAATGAAGCACTCATGTATTTATAGCTTACTATAATCCATGGGCAACATGGGCTTAAAATTTTGGCTTGGTGATTGTGGCAGTTTGAATGTAATTGGTCCCCATAAGCTTATAGGGAGCAACACTATTAGAAGGTGTTGCTTTGTTGAAGTATGATGGCTTTATTGGAGGAGTGTGTCATTGTGGGGGTAGACTTTGAGGTCTCCTATGCTCAGGCTATTCCCAGTGTCAATCTACTTCTTGTTGTCTTCACGTCAAGGTGTAGAATTCTCAGCTCCTCCAGCACCATGTCTGCCAGCACACCACAATGCTTCCACCATGATGATAACGTACAAAAGCTCTG
The DNA here is from genome assembly GCF_014885135.2 of Alexandromys fortis. Classification (NCBI taxonomy): domain Eukaryota; kingdom Metazoa; phylum Chordata; class Mammalia; order Rodentia; family Cricetidae; genus Alexandromys; species Alexandromys fortis. The sequence goes on along the minus strand of NW_026068131.1, from coordinate 1,070,292 downwards.
AACTAAGCTATGAACTGTAAGCCACCACAATTAAATGATTTCGTTTATTTGATTTTCCATGGTCATGGTGTCTCTTCACAGAAATAGAAACCCTAACTAAAACAATGAGAAATGAGATTAATGAATGGTGTTTAAGTTTGAGAGTTACAAGAACTCACTAATAATTTAGAGTTGTCTTTCAAGTTATAATGAGACTTTGAGAAAACTACTTCATCCACCTCTGATCCTCATGTTCCCTGTATGAATATAAGGAATTAGGATAGACTTCATTTAGATCTTTATTTCTGACTATATAAATACTTGTGTTATTTGTATTCTCTTCAGAGCATAGTTAGTGTGATCTGCAGGCTTTATCAGCGAAAGAGTATTTCCTTCTGAATGATTTGTCTACAGAGACCTTTCTAGTCTGAGATTCACTAGTTAGAGGATATCATTAGTGGTGGCTGTAAGGCCTTGAGATGTCATGGAAACCATAATAGAGAGGAAAACGCGAGACTTGTTTTTCTCTTTGCTGTGCTGCTAATGGGCTGCACAACATGACCTTCTCAAAAATCTTTCTGAACATCTAATAACCTCAGCCTCCTAATCTGTAAAATGAGAATAGCAAGTAGATTATAATCTACGTTTCTATAATTTAAAATATTATTTAAGAAGAAATGCAAATTTATTGGTTAATTAGAAGGATCAAGTCCCCTAGAATTTCTGTGATTAGGTCGATAAAGCTTTCCTTTTAGGTTTAGGAGGCTCTAGTAGATAAACTTTTACTGCCCTGTACAATCATCACTGTAGCCGGGAATTTTCACTAACTTCACAATATGTCTTTCGGTGAATTGGTTTTATTTTACTAATTTAGCTTGATTCTGCGAATTCCATTAATATTAATGAAAGAACAGATAACATTTTTGTCTATTTACTTGAAGAGCAAGAGAATAAATAACGGTGACCAAGTGTACCAGGTACCGGAGCTCCTTGAAGCCTGCCTTTTAGAAGAAGAGAACTTCTAATTTTACTCTTAACAGAACTGAGATCATAGTCAGTGCTGGTGATGGTTTCAAGCAAAAGTGATGGCAAAAAAAAATGCAGTGATAAGTCTTGCTTATAATCCCAATAATTGAGACCCTGGGGTAGAATTCCATGACTTATAAGCCAGCCTGAGAAACAGGGTGAGTTCTAGGCTAGCTTGATTTACAGTGACAGTCAATGTCCAAAACAGCAACAAAAAAAGAAGTTAATTACATGAATAAAAATGAATGAATAAATAAAGCTTTTTTGGCTTTATTTATTGGTTTATTCATTCATTTTGAGGTAGAAGCATGTATTACCTTGGAGAAATTACAAATATCTATTTATTTATTTTCCCCAGACAGCCTTCCTAGGTTGAAAAAAAGGCTATCCTGAGATTATAATTATGCAAAAGCTTAGTTTATCTTAGAAATCAAGTTTTGCTAAAACAAGAGATTAGAAATAAAATTGAAAAATTAGAAAGTGATGGCTAACTAAATATTTAACATGTAAAAACATGGTGTTCGTATTTTATCCTATTTGGGATAGGAAGCTATAGTAATATTCTGGGTAAGACAGTAAAATGATCAGAGATGTTTTGAACAGATAAGACAGTGATTGCAAAATTACCACCTGTGTGAGAAATAGAAAAGAGTGGAAACCCCACAAACTGGCTAATCTATTAAAGGGGTCTTACTGAATTCTTGCTAGGAGATTTGGGCTACTCTAAGATTTGACAGTGGGGAGTAGTTTTAGTGTTATTTCATGTGTGGTCATTATTCAGCAAAGATGCCCGAGGAAACATATACCCAAGACCAAAACATATACCCAATGGAGAAAGAAGAGGCTGAAAATTTTGTCTTTCAGACAGAAAATGCCCAGTTAATGTCCTTAACCATCAATACTTTCTATTTGAATGAAGAGATCTTTCTGAAGGTGCTCATTTCAAGTTAATCAGGTTAATCCGGAAAAGATGAGCTATGAGAGTTTGACAGATCCCAGATAACCAGACTCTATGAAGGAGCTCCAAATTAATCTCATTTCCAGCAAACTGCTGACTGAATACTTAACAATTGTAGATACTGGAATTGGAATAATTAAAACTGGCTTGATCAATAAATCTAACACTATTGTCAAGTCTAGCATCAAAGCCTTCATGGATACTTAGAAAGCTGGTGAATATAACTTTGTGACTGACAATTTTGGGTTGGTTTTGGTCTACATATTTGGTTGGTTAAAAAATAATCATCATCACCAAGCATAATAATGGTGAACAGTATACCTAAGAATCCTTGGCATGGGGATCATTCAGAGTGCAAACTAACACAGATGAACCAATGGGTCATGGAGCAAAAGTTATACCTTAAAGAAGACCAAACTGACTATTTGGAAGAAAGGGAAATAAAGGAGATTGTGAGGAAACATTCTTTATCCCATTGCTCTTTGTAAAAAAGGAGCATGATAGGGAAGTCAATGATGATGAAACTGAAGAAAAGAAAGATAAAGACAAATAGGAAATAAAAAAATAAAAGGAATATAATGACAAGTGTGAAATAGATGATGTTGGTTCAGAAGGAGGAGGAAGGAAGGAGGAGGAGAAAGAGAGCAAGAGGAAAAGAAGGAGAAGGACTTTCACAAACAACAACTACTGATCAAGTACTCAACAAAACAGTCTATTTGGAACAGAAATCCTGATGACATTACTAATAAAGAATATGGAGAGTTATACAAGCCCTTAACAAATAATTGGGGAAAACATTTGGCAGTAAAACATTTTTTTATTGAAGGACAATAGGAATTTTAAGTTCTATGTCCAAGACATGATTCTTTTTGTCTGTTTGAAAACAGAAATAAAAAGATATCAAGTTGTAGGCATGCAGAGGTTTCATCATGAATAGCTATGAGGAGTTCATTCATGAGTATCTGCATTTTATTAGAGGGGTGGTAAATTCCAAGGCTCTCCCTCTAAATATTTTCCTTGAAATATTGCAGGAAAGTAAAAATTTGAAGGTTATCAAAATAATTTCATTAAGAAATGCTTAGAACTTGTCACTGAACTGGCAGAAGAAAGAGCACCACAAAAAGTTTTATGGACAGTCCTCAAAAAAATACAAAGCTTAGAATTCATTATGACTTTCAAAATCAGAAAAAAAAACTTACAGAGCTCTTGTGGTACTCACATCTTTTTCTGGGGATGAGATGGATTCTCTCAAGGAGTGTTGCACCAGAATGAAGGAAAACCAGAAACACATTTATTTCTTATCAAAAGTTAATCCTAGCACCAAATAGCTAACTCAGCCTTTGTGGAACATCTCTGAAATCCTGGCTTAGGAGTGATCTCTATGACTGAGTCCATTGGTGAGTATTGTGTGCAACAGCTGAAGGAATTTGAGGAAAAAAACCTTAGTGTCAATTGCCAAAAGACTGGAACTTCCAGAAGATGAAGAGGAGAAAAAGAAACTTTGAGAAAAGCAAGGTTTGAAAAGCTCTGCAGTGTGATTAAAGTTATCTGTGAGAAAAAGTTTGAAAAGGAGGTTGTCTCAAACCAATTGGTGGCAACCCCATCCTGCCTTTTCACTAGAGCACATGCATCCACATCAAACATGGAGAGGATCATCAAAGCTCAATCCCTCAGAGACTACGCAGCAATTGTTTACATGGCAGCCAAGAAACACCTGGAGATAAACACTGACCACTCAATTATCGAAACCTCAAGGCAAAGGCAAAGAATGACAAGTCTGTGAAGGATCTGATTATCTTGTGTATGAAACTGCACTTCTAGCTTCTGGCTTCTGGCTTCAGTCTGGAAGACGTGCTAATAGGATGAAAAGGCTGATCAAGCTTTGTCTAGGTATTGATGAGGATGAGCCTACTGCAGATAAATGCTGCCAGTGCTATTGTAGCTGAAGAAATGATGTACCTGGAAAGAGAAGATGACACATCACATGTGGAAGAAGTAAACTAAACTTCACTAGAAGAACCACATGTTTAACGCTTACCTTAGTTCCTTCTGATAACATATTTTTCAGGGTTTTTTTTTTTTTGTTTACTTTTGTTAGCATTTAAAGTTATCTGACTGGAAGGAAAACTAAGTGGAAGATTTTTTTTTCTACTTAGGATACTGTGATACTGTATCCTTGTTTCTACAGACTGGTAGAAGGTTTGTTGAAAATGTAACCTATTGTTAATCATGTGGTCTGAAGTGTTTAGCTATGTAGCTTAATTCCTTAGTAGTGCAAATTGTTTGCCACTGAAGTATATATCTTCATGTTTAAAAGAAAAAAAATGGATGTTTGAAAGTCGCTTTATAGAATCTACTTTCCAAATTTTTCATTCCCAGTAATTAATTCTGTATATACTAGTCCTATAAATTAAAAAAAAAAAAAAAACACAAGCTGAACCAGCTTGACAGAAATTCCCCATTTGGCTTGTTTTCTCAAGTAAGGTATGGAGAGCAAAACCTTCAGCTTCACTTAGTGTTGTAACACAACAAGGCTTGTGAATGGAAGTGCAATGCCCAACCACATTCTACTTTAAAAGGTAAAGCAGATGAGATTAAAAAAAAAATAAAATAAAATAAAAAACAAGTTCACAGTAGGGGTTGGGTGAGCAGAGAACAATGGCTATGAAAAAATTGAAGCATTTTGTGGTATTCTATGCTAAACTGAAAGCATGTAGTTTAGTACCATGAAAATATCTGTGACCTGAGACAAAGGGAAATGTGATATATCATCTACATGAGAAAAAACAGTTTTCTTTATTTTTGAGATTATAATACATCACCCCCTTTCTGTTCCTCCCTCCAAACCTCCCATATGCTCCCAATTTGCTCTTTCAAATTCATGATCTCTTTTAAAAAATTTCATCTGCCCATCCATCCATCCATCCATCCATCCATCCATCCATCCACTTACCTACCTACCTATCCCATCTAGATGCAGATATTCCTAGATATATAGAGTTAGATATTCCTAAATACAACCTTCTCAGTCTAAATGATGATATTTGTATAAGTTTTCCATGCTAATTCTTTAGTATTAGATAACCAATTGGTGTAATCTTCCCTGGGGAAAGACTATTTCTTCTTCTATAGGCACTTAGTTTCTTGCAGTTCTTTGTTTAGGGTTGAGACCTCCTGAGCTTACCATAGAACTCTCATTAGCAATCTATTGGTGCTGTCCTTGTTCAGGCCATGTTTTGGCAACCATGTTAGTAAGCTTTAACAGGTGTAGTTTCTGACATTTCTAGGAGACACAATCTCACAGCAAGCTCCACATTCTCTGGCTCTTAAAATCACATATTTTTATAACATTTTGGAAACAGGTTCTCACATTGTACCTTAAGCTCTCTTGAGTGTGGTCCAGGTTATCCTTGTATTCACAACAATTCCTACCTCAGTCTGTTGTGTGATGGAATTATAGTTGTGCACTACCACACTTAGTTAAGCAAATAATATTTAATCAAGGCTTACATTAGCAAGAGTCAGTCACTGTCATGTGCGTTTGGCAGAGCCTCAAGGACAAGTAGGAAAGGAAGAGAGATTTACATTTGGAAAACCGGAAAGGTGATGTGTAGTAATATATTGTTTATGTTTTAACAAATAAAGCTTCCCTGAAGATCAGAGTACATAGCTAAACCACTAGAGGCCAGGGAGTGGAGACACAGACCTTTAATCCCAAAATTTAGGAGACAGAAGTAGAGGGATCTCTGTTAGTTCAAGGCCTGTTGCAGGAGGTCCTTTCGCTCCTTCAGCCAATAGCCGCTGAGATACCAGCCCTTTGGGGAGTGGTCTCTTAGCGGCTATTGGCTGAAGGCTATTGGCTGAAGGAGCGGAAGGACCTCCCGTAACACCTCCCCCTTTTGTTTAAGTAAGAGAGTTCTAAACCTACTACGAAATTATATACAATAAGTACAAATATCCTATTCTAACTAGCTTAGGTCTTGTAAAATAAATAACTTAGCCAAATCATGAGAGAAAAGTAACTACATTTATATAGTCTTCAACCCCATCGAAGATCTGAGAAGGGAAATAATGTTACCTGGGTAATTAGGAAGTTCAGTAAAACAACTTCCAAAACATGCAACAAATCACAGAGACAACTAGCTACCTGGGCAATCACC
>NW_026068131.1:1055676-1057167 GCF_014885135.2 Alexandromys fortis | reverse complement strand
TTAGAGTTACCCCAAGATATTTTATGCTGTTTGTGGCTATTGTGAAAGGTGAAGCTTCTCTGATTTCCCTCTCTGCTTCCATATCCTTTGTGTATAAGAGGGCGACTGGTTTTTTGGAGTTGATCTTGTATCCTGCCACATTACTAAAGGTGTTTATCAGCTGTAGGAGTTCTTTGGTGGAGTTTTTGGGGTCACTTATGTACACTATCATATCGTCTGCAAATAACGAAATTTTAACTTCTTCCTTTCCAAATAGAATCCCCTTGATCCCTTTATGTTGTCTTATTGCTATTGCTAGAACTTCAAGCACTATATTGAAAAGGTATGGCAAGAGTGGACAGCCTTGTCGTGTTCCTGAGTTTAGTGGGATGGCTTTGAGTTTCTCTCCTTTTAATTTGATGTTAGCTGTCGGCTTGCTGTATATAGCTTTTATTTTATTTAGGTATGAACCTTGTATCCCTAGTCTCTCCAAGACTTTTATCATAAAGGGATGTTGAATTTTGTCAAATGTTTTTCAGCATCTAATGAAATGATCATATGTTTTTTTTTTCTTTCAGCTTATTTATATGATGGATTACATTGATAGATTTTCGTATGTTCATGAGTGAGATTGGTCTGTAATTCTCTTTCCTGGTAGAGTCTTTGTGTGGTTTTGGTATCAGAGTAACTGTAGCTTCATAAAAGGAATTTGGTAATGACTTTTCTGTTTCTATATTGTGAAATACATTAAGGAGTATAGGTAGTAGGTCTTCTTGGAAGTTCTGGTAGAATTTTGCATTGAAATCATCTGGTCCTGGGCTCTTTTTGGTAGGGAGGTTTTTTATAACATCTTCTAATACTTCGCGGCTAACAGGTCTATTTAGAATGTCCACCTGGTCCTGGTTTAACTTTGGTATATGGTATTTATCTGAAAAAGTGTCTATTTCTTTTACATTTTCCAGTTTTGTGGCATACAGGCTTTTGTAGTAAGATCTAATGATTCCCTGAATTTCCTCTGTGTCTGTGGTTATGTCCCCCTTTTCATTTCTGATCTTATTAATTTGCATATTCTCTCTATGCCGTTTGATTAGTTTGGATAGGGGTTTATCAATCTTGTTGATTTTCTCCAGGAACCAGCTTTTTGCTTCATTGATTCTTTGGATTGTTTTCTTTGTTTCTATTTTTTTTTATTTCAGCCCCCAGTTTGATTATTTCCAGTCTTCTACTCCTCCTAGGTGAGTATGCTTCTTTTTTTTCTAGAGCTTTCAGGTGGGTTGTTAAGTTTCCAATGTGTGCTTTCTCTGTTTTCTTTAAGTGGGTACTTAGTGCTATGAACTTTCCTCTTAGGACTGCTTTCATAGTGTCCCATGAGTTTGAATATGTTGTTTCTTTATTTTCATTGAATTCAAGGAAGACTTTAGTTTCTTTCTTTATTTCTTCCTTAATCCAGGTATGGTTCAGTAGTTGACTGTTCAGTTTCCATGAGTTTGTAGGCTTTCTGTGGGTAGCATT
>NW_026068131.1:974043-1054236 GCF_014885135.2 Alexandromys fortis | reverse complement strand
TTTCCTCTACCTTTTTGTTTGCAATCTCTAATTGTTTATGGCAGTTTTTCACCTCCTGTTTAAGGTCTTCTATTATTTTCATATAATTCACTTTTGAGTCGATTTCTTCTAATTCTTCTGGAGTAGGGTGTACAATTCTTCTTATTTCGGGATCCCTTGATTCTGGTGAAGTCAGGTTTTTGGAGGAAGTCTTGCATTGGCGCCTTCCCATCTCCTCCTTCAAATGGAGCCAGGAGAGCCCTGGTGTCTTGGTCCAGTCTTTGCTGTGAATGAGTCTCTGGGTGTATCTCTTCAGTGTAGAAGCAGGGAGGGTCCTGTCGAGCTGGAACTCCTCAGCACCCAAACATGGACTACTGTCCAGATGGAACTCCTCAGCACCACTCTGGGTGGGTTGTGAATGCAAACCCGATGTCTCTCCTGGTGCCCGGATCGGATCTCCTTGCTGCTTGGGTGGCTTGTAAACTGAGGTCCTTGAAGGTAAGTAAGAATAAAAAATCATAATGGGTCATGAAAAGATAGAAAATAGAGCGTCTCGATTATGTATATTATTGTATTTTCTTTGTAGTTTTTGACTACAGAGAGTCATTTGATCCTGGGAACTGTTAAACTAAACCAACATATATATTTTAAAAGTGTCTTGGCTTTAAATTTGAGTCTAAGGATATGTTACTTTAGAAAAGAGCTTCTGTTTTTGTTTCTACAGAGGATGTTAACCTGTGGATTCCTTCCAAGCTACTGTGATTTAATGGAACAAAACCCCTGCAAGGTCTCCATGAACCCTATTAATACTTTGCCTGATGTAGAGCAGGAAGAAGATTGGAGAGAAATATAGCTAAATTCCCCAAATGAATTTTTATAAGTGTTTGTTTTCATTTAAGAGGGGTTGGGTATAAATGGTTCATTGTCACAGTCATTCTCTTTCTAAAAATAATAGACAAGGGATATGCTTTATAAAATTAATACATTTGTATGGATTTTGCTCTACTGATATAAATTTAAGGTCAAGTTTGTACACACACACACACACACACATATATATATATATATCCTTGTTTAAAGTATTATGCTTATAAATCTCATTTAAAAATGTATTATATAATTAAAAAATACAGTTTAATAGATAGTCATTTATAATAAGTAATTATAAGTAACATAATTTAATCATGTTAGTTAGGCTTTCTAGATATACAGAGATATATATATATAAAACTTTCAAAGACTTCAAAGGCCTATAGAATACAGCATTTAAAATGTTTTAAAAACTTAGACTTTTCTCGATAGTGATACATGTCTACTTTGGACAGCACCAATCTACTTCAAGAGGATGATGGGCATTGAAGAAGCTCCTTATAGAGTGTGCTAGCCATTTGTGCAAAAAAACCCTGTTCTTTCCTAGACTAGATGGAATGCTATATGAACCAAATATGCAGGATCCACAGGAAAATGACTGCTAAACTTGTCAAATGACAGCTATAAAGCAAGAATTAGTTACAAATATTTAGTCTATGTGTATTTGACAAAATTAAAGAAATATTTTATCATCTATTTTTTTCTTTGTGAGTCTAAAGTTTCATATTTGGTTTATCTTTTATCATAACTAAGGAAAACTATATTATAACTATCTAGTCTCCAAAGTTCTTCTGTAACATTGGGTCCTCCATCTTTAACCAAAAGAACTTTGGGTGACTCTCCAGGCAATGAGATGTCTCTGTCAATTCTAGAGTTTTGGAAGCTGCTTACAATGTACTTTCTGTTTACTTAGGTAGCATTATATCGTTCTGGGGTCTTTAATGGGATTTGGAGAGTAGATAGTTACATTTATACCTGTTTTTATATGTAATTTTACTATATTAAAGTTAAAACATTCCTTTATTTAGACATAAAAGAAGTGATGTGGAATGTATGTCTGTATAAGTATTGCTTTTATTTGTTGATGAATAAAGCTGTTTTAGCCAATGACTTAGCAGTGTAAATACAGACAGGAAATCTGAATAGAGATAGAGAGAGTAAGTGCAGTAATAGAGACACCATGTATCCACCAAAGGAGTAGCATGCCACAAGCTAGGAGTAAATCACAAGCTCATGACAATAAACAGATTAATAGAAATAGGTTAATTTAATACTTAGAGATAGCCATTAAGAAGTCTAAGACATTGACTAAACACTTGTAACTAATAACAAGCCTCAGAGTGGTTATTTTATAAGCAGCTTCAGGATCAGGTGGGTGGAAAAAAACCTGTCCAGGGGAACCATCAGAATGGAGAATACTTCTAGCTACAGAGTTGGGAGAGAGAGAGAGTGGGAGAACAATGAAAGACAGATCTTGATAGAGAGAGCCACTTTGGGGTTAGGAAGAAACCTGGTGCTAGGGAAATTCCCAAAAATCTACAAGGATGTCTCCAGCTAAGTCTCCTAGAAATAGTGCAGAAGGAGTCTGAACTAACTTTCCTCTGTAATTTGATTGGTAAATACCCCATCTACTGTCATAGAGCCTTCACCCAGCAACTGATGGAATCAAATGTAGAGATCCACAACCAAGCACCAGGCCAAGCTCTGGGAATCCAAATGAAGAGAGGGAGGAGGGAATATATGAGCAAGGGAGGCCAAGAACATAATGGAGAAATCTACAGAGACTTTTGAACCAAGCACATGGAAATTCATGAACCCTAGACCAACAGTTGTAGAAACTCCATGGGTCCAAACTAGGCCCTCCATATGTGGGAGACAGTGGTGAAGCTTGGCACTTGGCATGGAGTGGTGTAGCTGAATCTTACAGTATAGTGGTGACACACCTGGCAGTAGGACCAAGGATTTATCCCTTGTATATAAACTAGCTTATCAGAACCCATTCCCTGTGATTGGATGGCATGCTCACCCTTAATGCAGAAAGAAAAGGTTTGGTCCTGCACCAACTTAATGTGCCAAACTTTTTTGACTTCCCATGGAAACCCTTACCTGTTTGGGAGGAGTGGATGGAGGATTGACTGGGTAGGAGGAAAGGGGAGTAGAAGGAGGGGTAGGGGAAGAACTATGGATGAAATGTAAAATGAAAATAAAAATAATAAACTATAATAAAAAAGAAACTATGTAGAGTAGGGTACAGAATCTTTCAAGCACATGGCATGGAATGGTGTAGCTGAATCTTACTGTATATTTATTTTTGTTTTTTTGAAAAGTCTCCGCAATGATTTCAATAGTGGATGAAACAGTTTTCAATTCCACCATCAGTAAATAAGGATTCCCCTTTTTCTGTATCCTCACTAGTACTTGTTAGTAATTTTCTTGATCTTAGTCATTCTGATTATAAGTTGAAACATCAATGAAGTTTTAATTTGCAGTTACCTAATACCTAAGAATGAAGAACACTTTAACTGTATTCACAGCTACTTTTGTGTCTTTTGGAAACTCTTGGTTCAGATCTGTTGCACATTTTTAAGTTGGTCATTTTTTACTATGCCTTTTTAGTTCTTTATATGTTCTGTATGTTAATCCTCTGTCAAATGTATAGCTGGTAAAAATTCTCCCTCACTCTGTGGGCTCCCTCTTTAGTCAAATATTTCATTACTTTTCCAAAAGCTCAGTAGTTTTATGAAGTCTCATTTGTCAATTATTGTCCTTAATGAATTGTCCGGTTGAAGTATATTCAGAAAGAAATTTCTTATACTTCTGTTGTAGGATAATCTCCATATTTTCTCCTAGTATTTACATGGTTCATATAATGTGTTGAGGTCTTTGACCAATTTCAAGTTTATTTTTGTGAAGACCCACACATATGGATCTAATTTCATTCTTCTACTTGTGAAAAAGCATTTTCCCAGCATCATAAATTTTTGGAAAATGCTGTCTTTCTTCTCTTATATATTTTTTAGAATCTTTTTAAAATATCAGATGGCTGTAACTAATGTGCTCATGTTCTGGTATTCTACTTTCTTCAACTGATTTGCATATCTGGTTTCCTGTTGGTACTATGAAGTGTTTATCACTATAGTTCTCTGCTATATCATGAGTTCTGAAATGGCAATCCATCTGGCATTTTTACTTTTGTTTAGGGTTGCTTTCAATAAACATACTTTTGTACTTCTGCATAAGTTTTACAAATTTTTATTACTGTGAAGAATGTAATCCATGAAAATTTTGATTGAGATTGAGCTTAATCTATAAAGTGCTTATGTTACAATGATCATAGTCAATCCATGAACATAGGAGGACTTCTCAACTTCTAGTGTCTTTTTCAATATCTTTATACAGAGATGTTCTTATTATAGAGGTCATTCAACTCCTTGCTTAGGTTTACTTCTAGACATTTAATCTCTTTTGAAGGTATTGTGTGTAGGCATGTTTTCTTTCATTAGCCTGCCTATCCTTGGTATATAGAAATATGACTCCGAAAGGAAGACCTCTTAGAAATATAGAATCTGGCTCTGAGAAAAAAAAAAAACTACATAAGAAAAGGACACATCAATACCCTACTATGACTTAGTCCTTTTTTGAACATTATAAACACCTCTATTCCAAGAAGATAGAATGATTTATTAATTGATTGGTTGATTGATTGATTTTGGTGGTTTGGGACTGGGATTCTCTATATATCTTGCTGTCCTAGAACTCGTTCTGTAGGCCAGGCTGGCCTCAGGCTCACAGAGATCCACCTGCCTCTGCCTCCCTGAGTGCTGGCATTAAAGGTGTGCACCATCACCACCATGAGAATGTTTTAATTTTTAAAAGTGTAAATATTATGCAATAAATTGATTCCAGATACACAACTTTCAGAATAGAAAAAAAAAAAAGAGAAAGCTGTCTTAGTTAGGGTTTCTATTGCTGTGAAAAGACTCCATAACCATAGCAACTCTTAGAAAGGAAAACATTTACTTGGAGTGGCTCACTTAACAGTTCAGAGTTTTAGTCCATTATAGTTATTGCAGTAAGCAAGGCAGAATGCTGTCAGACATAATGCTGGAATTCTGGAGAAAAAGCTGAGAGTTCTTAGATCTTGACACTTAGGCAATAGGAAGTGGTCTAAGATATTGGACTTGGCTTGTATGTATGTGATGCCTATCTTAGGGTTTTTATTGCTGTGAAGAGACATTATGACCATGGCAACTTATATAAAGAAAAATAATTATTTCTAGTGGCTTATCTTTTCAGAGGTTCAGTCTAGTATCACCGTGGTGGAACACAGCCACATGTAGCCAGACATGGTACTAAAGTAGTAGTTGAGAATCCTACAATTTGACCTGCAGGGAGCAGAAAGTAGTCTGAGACACTAGGCATGGCTATAACATAAATGAGACCTCAAAGTAAGCCTCTACAATGACAATCTTCTTCTTCCAACAAGACCATACCTGCTTCAACAAACCACCTCACAATATTGCCATTCCATATGAGCCAAATTCATTCAAACTACCACAAATCCAAAATAAAATGTCTCCTCTAAAAAGTAATAAACTCATGGTAAAGATAATGACTTTGAAGAATTTTCAGACAAAGTCTTTCAAAAGTAATTATAATGATGTCCAAAAAACTCAAAATACATAAATATACTTCAAGAAAAAAAAGATCTGAATGAAATATGGAACTCAATACATGATAGTAAACAATGGAACAACATAAAATATCAAATATAATTATACAAAATGACAATAATCTCAATTTGACAGATGTCAAAAATATAAACTGAAGAAAACAGAACATTCACCATGTTGTTTATATCTTATAAATCATGTCATTTAAAGAAATGGTTATAGGAAAGTATCACAAAATTGGTTTCGGAGTTCTTTCTGTTTGTGTGTTGCTTTCATTGGTTAATGAATAAAGAAACTGCCTTGGCCTAGTTGATAGGGCAGAATTTAGGTAGGTGGAGAAAACAAAACTGAATGCTGGGAGGAAGAAAGCAGAGTCAGAGAGAAGCCATGGATTCTCTGCCTGAGATGGATGCTGGTTAGAATCTCTGGTAAGCCACTTCCACATGGCGATACACAGATTAATGGAGATGGGTTAAACTGATATGAAAGAGTTAGCCAATAAGAAGTTAGAGCTAATGGCCAAGCAGTGTTTTAATTAATATAGTTTTTGTATAATTATTTCAGGTGCAAGCTATCCAGGTGGCCAGGACAAACAAGCAGCCCTCTCCTTGCAACACGAAATGGTATATATTTTTTATACCTTACTTAAAATGGCAGAACATAAATGTAATTAGACTGTGAGATTCTGCATATAATATATTGTAATATGATTATAGAAAAAAGTATGATAACTATACAAACTGATATATTACACTATAATACAAACATATCAAAATAGAAACTTAAAATGTTCAAAGAACATTCAGGGGAAAAAAGAGATAATCAGATATAGGTGAAATAAGGAGGAAACAAATTACCCAATCACAAGAGAAATAATGCCATAAGATGGATAAACTCATTGAGAAATATTAAAGGAAATAAATTTCGTAGTAAACTTTACAAGAATAAAAATATATTATAGAATATTTATTCATAGACTTTTCAAGTCTAGAATAGAAACCGACATTCAAATAGGAATCCCATAACTCCTTAAATAGACTGAACATGAAGCAGACTATATATGTTCATTTTAATCAGTGATCAATTTAAAAGCAAACAGAAATTTTAAAGTGGCATAATGTATAAGTGAACATTTTCAACAGATAGACAATTCATTACAGATCCTACATGCCATAAGATAGTTACAAGATATATTTAACAATATAGAAAGGGTAAGATGCTAATCAAGAACACTATATTCTGAAAAGGTTGTCTTTGAAAAAATTGGAGCTATTCAAGTATTTTTGGCAATAATAACCTGAGTGATTGTATTAACTCTAAAGATGGGCTGTGAGAAATATATTGGGCAGCATCTTCAAGATGAAATAAAGAGATGCTAAACATGCAAAATTCAAGAAGTCATTGTTTTTTTACTGCTGAGTAGTACTCTAATATGTATATATTCCACAATTTCTTCATCCATTCTTTCACGGAAGGGCATCTAGGTTGTTTCCAGGTTCTGGCTATTACAAATAAGGCTGCTATGAACATAGTTGAACAAATGCCCTTGTCATATGATAGGGCATCTCTTGGGTATATTCCCAAGAGTGGCATTGCTGGGTCCAAGGGTAGGTTGATCCCGAATTTTCTGAGAAACCACCACACTGCTTTCCATAGTGGTTGCACAAGTTTGCATTCCCACCAGCAATGGATGAGCGTACCCCTTACTCCACAACGTCTCCAGCAAAGGCTATCATTGGTGTTTTTGATTTTAGCCATTCTGACAGGTGTAAGATGGTATCTCAAAGTTTTTGCATGCATATGGATGGAAATAGAAAACACTATCCTGAGTGAGGTAACCCAGATCCAAAAAGATGGACATGGGATGTACTCACTCATAATTGGTTTTTAGCCATAAATATAGGACATTGAGCATATAATTCGCGACCCTAGATAAGCTAAATAAGATGGTGAACCCAAAGAAAAACATGTAGTGATCCTCCTGGATATTGGAAGTAAACAAGATTGCTGGGCAAAAATTGGGAACTGGGGGGTGGGGTGGGTTGGGAGAAAGAGGAGATGGGGAGAGAAAAGTGAGAAGGGGAGGATGAGGAGAGCTTGGTGGAATGGGATGGTTGGGATAATGGAAAAATGGATATGGGAGCAGGGAAGTATATATCTTAATTAAGGGAGCCATTTTAGGGTTGGCAAGAGCCTTGACTCTAGAGGGGTTCAGGGATCCAGAGAGATGTCCCAAACTAGGTCTTTGGGCAGCTTAGGAGAGAGAGCCTGAAATGGCCCTATCCTATAGACATACTGATGAATATCTTGCATATCACCATAGAACCTTCATCTGGCTATGGATGGAGATAGAGACAGAGACCCACATTGGAGCAATGGACTGAGCTCCCAAGGTCCAAATGAGGAACAGAAGGAGGGAGAACATGAGCAAGGAAGTCAAGATCGCAAGGGGGGCACCTACCCACTGAGACAGTGGGGCTGATCTATTGGGAGCTCACCAAGGCCAGCTGGGTTGGGAATGAAAAAGCATGGGATAAAACTGGATTCTCTAAATATGGTGGACAAAGAGGGCTGCTGAGAAGCCAAGGACAATGGCACTGGGTTTTGATCCTACTGCATGTGGGAGCCTAGGCTGTTTGGATGCTCACCTTCCTAGACCTGGATGGAGGGGGGAGGACCTTGGACTGCCCACAGGTCAGGGAACCTTGACTGCTCTTTGGACTGGAGAGGGAGGGGGAGGGGAGGGGAGCATGCGGAGTGGGGGGAGGGAAAAAGGAGGTGGGGAGGAGGCGAAAATTTTTAATAAAAATAAAATAAAATAAAAAAGAGATGCTAAACAGCAATGAAACATATACAACTTTAATTCTCACAAATATATATATATTTCTATTGTACATTAGAATTACTACATATTAATATATACAAATAATATAATGTAGAAATGGTAATATATGCATCATATGAAACTAGAGTATAAAACTTAAAAGACAGAAATAGTAAAAAGAATTATAATTACCCAAATTTAATAATGTATTCAAAATGTAAAAGAAGTTGAAGACTTCAAGAAAATATGATGTGTGTATATGGGAGTATAAAAGTATATGTTTTAACATGTAATTGAATTTATGATTAATGTAAAATTCATAGTTAATATTAAAATATCTATGAAAGTTCATGGTAGAAATAAAAATATAAAAATAAAAATGAAGATAAAAGAAATAAATTAAAAAATCAAAAGATGGTGACAACAAAATAATACAGGAGTAAGAGAACTAAAACAGGAATCAATAAAGATGTCAATAGAAAGATAGCTCCCAATTCATTTAGATTATTAAGCTAAGAAAAAGTTCAATATATATAGAGGCTTCTTTGAACCAAACTGTGTTACTCAAGAATGAATATGTGTTTAAACCAACTTCAACTTACTTTAACATTTTAATTCTATGCATATAATATTCTGAAAAATATAATAATAGAAGTCACATTAATATGATTGGAGATCTTATGTATAGCTTATTCATGGTTGGTATGGATAATGTATCATATAATTGCTAGAAAAATCAATGCTATATTGCATCTTCTCCAGAAATGATTTAAAAATTATTTAAAGGTACGTGTATTGTACCTTGCTAAGATCCTCCTACACAGGTCCCTTTAACCAACATTATTACATTGTTTTTATAAACTACTTCTGTAAAAATGTGCTTACACTACAGACTACCATGCAGAATTTTTAATACATACAATGAAAAGGCCCCAAAAAAAACCATCTGCTTTAGTCAAGGTTCTCTAGAGTTACAGAACTTGTGGAATGAATCAATCTCTCTCTCTCTCTGTATATGTAAATGGAAATTTTTTGGAATGACTTACAGCTTATAGCACAATGAACCCAACAAGGACTAGCTGTGGATCGAAAGTCCAAGAATCTAGTAGTTGCTCAGTCTCCAGAGACTGGGTGTCTCAGCTGGTCTTCTGTATATGTTGGAATCCTGAAGAAGTAGGCTCCAATGCTAGTGAAAGAATGGAAATCTTCCTTCTTCTATTGTCCTTATATAGGCTTCCAGAAGATGTGGCCCAGGTTAAATGTGTGTCTTCCAGCCTCAAGATCCAGATTAAAGGCATGCTGTCTTCTAGCCTCAAGATCTTGATCAAATGGGTACCCTCCATTTCTGTATTATAGTTCATTCCAGACATAATCAAGTTGACAACAAAGGATAGTTATCATAATCCACTTCTTGTCAGCTTGACACATATTTATATCTCCTTATGTCATGATTAATTTCTGAATGAAAACAATAACCATGTCATAATAGCACCTACACATAATATAACTATCCTATAGACAATCTCAAACTATGTTTAACCAGGTCACAATAACACCTAAACATAATTTAACTATCACACAGACAATATCAAACTATGTTTAACCAGGTAATAATAACACCTAACCTGATATAACTATTCCTTGTACAACGGTAAATTCATTTATACATTATGAATAGGTAGCAATGTCCCTTGAGGGACATTCTTTTAGTATCAAACTTAAATATAATAACCATCTGTATTCTCTTAATTGGTGCTAAAGAAATTGAAAAATTACACAAATATATGTACAAATACATTTTAACAAAATATAACAGAAACACTCATGTCAACTATAATTCTCATTTCTGCAACTGCTCACATAGCCTTTGATAGTATTTATAACTGTCTTCCTCTACTCCTCATTCTGTATCTTCTTCACCTTCTACCAGCACCTCATCAGGACTTGGCTCTTTTCCTGGAGGAGTGACCTATACTTTTCATTCCTGATGGTCCTGTGCCCTTTGTTATCCTCCTTGGATTAGGCTATTATATTTTTCTATTAACTTTAATCAAAGGGCACAGTAGTACTAAGAGATGCCCTAAAAGATCTCCTGCACTCCAGAAATAATCCTTCTTATCTTCATTGTATAGAGGCAATCCAATTTCCCTAAGGTAATCCGGATCTATCACCCTTCATAACACTGTTATTCCTTTCTTATATTGTTGATTTAAGAAAATTAATAGCCCAAAGTGACCAGAGAGAAACCTGAACTTCCAGTTCAATGGAAGATTTGTGATGGCTTCTGGCAGGAATATCACTGCTTTCTCTGGAATCAAAACCTCTAGACCCAAAAAACTTAAGGTTGCAGGAACAGGAAGAAATAAACTTTACTAATGATTTCCTAGAGGTGATTATAAATGGAACTATTCCCTTTTCTACCCTTTTATGCCTGGACCCATGGAAACTTGCTATTGGAGAAAGAGTACCATATATTAGATGGTGATTCAAAGCATATTCTGCCTTCTGGAGATTCCTGCTCCAGTCCCACATGCTACTGCCACTTAATTGATGTTGTAACTGTATGTTCAAAAGGCCATTCAATCTTCCTGTCAGGCAAGCTGCTTCAGGATAGTGGGGTACATTGTAAGACCAGTAGATTCCATGAGTGTGGGACCACTGCTACACTTATCTGTATGTTAAGTGAGTTCCTTGGTCAGAAGCAATTCTGTGTGGAATACTATGTCAGTGGTTAAAGCATGGTATACATCTATGGATGGTGGTTTTGACAGAAGCATTACATTCAGAAAAGGCAAATTCATAACCACGATAAGTATCTACTCCAGTAAGGACAATGCTTTGTCCTTACCACAGAGGAAGTCGTCCAATGTAGTCAACCTGCCACCAGGATGTGGACTGAGCACACCAGGTAATTGTGCCATATCTGAAGCTCAGCATTGGTCTCTGCTGTTGGTGGATCTGGCACATAGCAGAAGCTGTAGCTTTTTCAACCTTAACGAGTGGAAGTATATGTTTTTGAGCCCATGCATAGCTCCTATCTTCTACCACTATGGTCAGTTTGCTCATGGCCTCAAGGGCAGCAACAGGAATGGCTGGGGAAAATGTCTGACTGTCCTCAGAATGGGTAATCCTACCTACTTGATTACTGAAGTCTTCCTCAGCTGAAGGCACCTTTTGATGAGCATTTACAGGGAACACAATTTCTTCACATCCTTTGCTCATGAGGAGAGATCTATTCACATACGTCTTTCCCGGGTGTCTTTCTCACCAATTTTTCAATCATGTTTTTTCCAAGTACCTGGCCATCTAGCCATTCCATTGGTTACAGCCCATGAATCAGTGAAGAATCGTATATCTGGCCATTTCTTCTTCCAAAATAATTATACTACCTCATGTACTGCCTAAAGTTCTGCCCACTGTGAAGATTTTTCCCTTTGCCAGAATCCTTCAAGGTTATCCCAGAAAGTGCTTGTAATAATGCAGCTGTCTACTTCTGGGTGGTGCCTGCATAAAATGTAGAATCATCAGTAAAGAGGCCCTAGTCTCCTCTTCCTCAGTCAACCAGTCACTCCATGAGTCTATAGGTGTATGCTTGGCAGCAAACAGCATTGTAGCGGAAGTCGAAACCATAGGCATTTCCATTTGAGTAATAAATTGCAGTTGTGCATGTCCTAATTTATAACTTGGTGGGTCTGGTGACACTTGGCTCATTATTGGCAGCTCAGATCACATGGTAACTTGGTGGTCTACTGTGAAACAGTCAGTTCTAGTAAGGCTCAGTAGCAGGCCAAGAGCTGTCTTTCAAAGGGAAAATAGCTGTCTGAAGATGATGGAGGAACCCTCTTCCCAACTCCCAAAGGTCTCTTTTGTGGTTCACCTCTAGGGGCCACTCAAAGGCTCCAAACATCATTCCTATCTTCCAATGACACCTCAAGTGCCATCAGGTCTGCTGGTTCTTATGGTTCAAGTAGCAGGGCAGCCTGCAGAGCAGTTTGGACCTGTTGAAGAGCCCTTTTCTGTTCCAGGACCCACGGAAAGCTAGTAGCTTTATGAGTCACTTGGTATATGAGCTGGATTAATACACCCAAGTGGTGCATGTGCTCCTTTCTTAGTGGTGGGATACCCAACCAGGTTCAATGGCTTTGCCTTCACCTTAGAAGGAATATCTCTGCATGACTGACACCACTGGGCTCCTAGCAATGTTACCAAGATAGAAGGTATTTGAATTTTTGTTGGATTTATTTTCCATCCTTTGATATGCATATATGTTACCAGTGAGTTCAAAATGGTTGTTACCTCCTAAACACTTCATCAATGAAGCATCATGTCATCAATACACTGCACCAGTGTTATGTTTTGTGAAGAGTTATAACAGAGTAGGAGAGTTACTATGTCCTTGAGGCAAAACTGTAAAAGTATGCTGCTGGCATTTTCAACTGAAAACAAATTGTTCCTGCTGGTCCTTATGGACAGGTACTGATAAAATGGCACTTGCCAAATCAATAGCTGCAGAGTATGTACCAGGAGATATGTTAATTTGCTCAAGTAAGGACACTACATCCGGTAGAGCAGCTTCAATTGGAGTTAGTACCTGATTGAGTTTTCAAGAGTCAACTGTCATTCTTCATGACCCATCTGCCTTCTGCACTGACCAGATAGGAGAGTTAAAGGGAGATGTGGTGGCAACCACCACCCCTAAATTTTTCAAGTTCTTGGTGGTGGCACTAATTTCTGCAATTTCTCCAGAAATATGATACTGTTTTGATTGACTGTTTTCTTTGACAGAGGCAAGTCTAAAGGCTTCCATTTTAGCTTTTCTAACCATAATAGCCCTCACTCCACAGGTCAGGGAACGAATGTGAGGATTCTGCCAACTTCTAAGTATATCTATCCCAATTTTATATCCTGGAACAGAAGAAATAACCAAAGGATAAGTTCATGGAACTATTGAACCTATTGTACCTACTGTGATATAGACACCAGTCAAAACTCCTTTAATCACCTAGCCTCCACCAGCCGTTACATTAATTGGAGGACCATAATGCTTTTTTAGTTATCCCTAAATCAGCATCAGTTAAAAATCAGTATCCAAAAAACCTTGAAAAGTCTGATTGTCTCCTCTCCCCCAGTGTACAGTTATCCTTGAAAAAGGCCTTGGGTCCCTCTGAGGAAAAACTGGAGATAGGTTAACAGTAGAAATCTTAGGCATCTTTTTTCTTTTTTAATTGATTTTACTGAACTATATACTTCCCCCTCCCTTCCTTCTCCCTTCCATTCAACCCTCTCCCATGGTCCTCATGCTCCCAATTTACTCAGGAGATCTCTTTTTCTACTTCCCATGCAGATTAGATCCATGGATGTCTTAGGATCCTCATTGTTGTCTAGGTTCTCTGGGATTGTAAATTGTAGGCTGGTTTTCTGGTTTTATGTCAAAAAGACATTTATGAGTGAGTACATATGATATTTGTCTTTCTGGGCCTGGGTTATCTCATTCAATATGATGTTTTCTAGATCCATCCATATGCCTGCAAACTTAAAGATTTCATTTTTTTCTGTGTAGTACTCCATTGTGTAAATGTACCACAGATCCATATCTATCACCATGCATTAAACTCAACTCCAAATGGATCAAAGACCTCAACATAAAACCAACCACACTGAACCTCATAGAAGAGAAAGTGGGAAGTATACTTGAATGCATTGGTACAGGAGACCACTTCCTAAATATAACCCCAGTTGCACAGACACTGAGAGAAACAATAAACGGGACTTCCTAAAACTTAAAAGCTTCTTTAAAACAAAGGACATGGTCAACAAGATGAAACAGCAGCCTGCAGAATGGGAAAAGATCTGCACTAACCCCACATTGGACATAGAATATACAAAAGAATATAAATATACAAAGAATTCAAGAATCTTGTCATCAAAAGAACAAAGAATCCAATAAAGATGGAGTACAGAGAGCACTCAACAGAAGAATCTAAAATGGCTTAAAGACACTTAAGGAAAAGTTCAACATTCTTAGCCATCAGAGGAATGTAACTCAAAACAACTCTGAGATTCTACCTTATACCCATAAGAATGGCCAAGATCAAAAACACTGATGACAACTTATGCTGGAGAGGATGTGGCTTAAAGAGAACACTCCTCCACTGCTGGTGGGAGTGCAAAGTGATGCAGCCCCTTTTAATATTAGTATGGTGATTTCTAAGAAAAGTATGAAACAACCTACTTCAAGACCCAGCAATATCACTTTGAGGTATATATCCAAAGGGTGCTCATCATACCACAGGAACATGTGCTCAACTATGTTCATAGCAGCTTTGTTATA
This sequence comes from Alexandromys fortis, assembly GCF_014885135.2. Lineage (NCBI taxonomy): Eukaryota > Metazoa > Chordata > Mammalia > Rodentia > Cricetidae > Alexandromys > Alexandromys fortis. The sequence continues at coordinate 1,039,559 of NW_026068131.1, read as the reverse complement.
GCAAACTACCTAAATGGAAACTACCTAAATGCTCCTTGACTGAAGAATAGAACTTTTAGGTATCTTATCAGGATCCTTCATCGAGACACCCCTTAATTCAAAGGGTTCTGAATCTGAGAACTGGCTCAAGCCTGGATATTGATTCACTGTGAGATTGCCTTTTGTCATAATCCAATGCAGCCTTTCTTTCATTTCTTTAAGAATTTTTCTCCTTATACAGGTAAAAAAATTGCAGTGGACTTCTTATCTTCTTATCTGTTTTATGAAACACCACAACTGATTATCCAGTACTAAAGGTATATATGAGTAATGCCACTATAAAATTCCCTTTGCCTGTGCTGACCATTACAGGTTAGGTCATTATGAGCATTGCTTTGTTTACACTGCTCTTTATGAAAACTATGATACTTTACCTCATCAATTCAGTGCTGCCACCTGGCCCCTGCTACCTCAGGGCCAAACTAAACCCATGGCATTTAATTCATTCAGTTGAACAGTGTCATCTCCAATCCTAAAGTCTGGCACAAGGAAAAGGGCAACAACAAAACTCTTCAAATGTGCTGGTGCCCCTCTCCTCAGTTTGCATCTTACAGGATTCATGAAGAAATGTCAACGTGTCTTTCTAGCCTTCCCATTGGAGAGGACTGTGTTTTACACATCGCACCCACTCTTGCACTGCAATTTCCATGAGCCTTAAAAATCCTCTCATCAATATTAAGTCAAGGGATATCAGGCATCTACCGATCCTCTTCTGCAGACCTGCTCTTAGGGTCACTAAATCCATTGCCACTCACTATTGATGAATCAAGGTAATCAAAGACATTTGTTTCTTTAAGTTTGAAGCATAGTTTTTAAAGTATTCTCCAAGCTCCCAACAGAAGGAGTGACTGGAGAGGCCTCAGAAGCTGAAGATGCTGGTGAATTTGCAGGTACCGGTGAATTAAAAAGTCAATCCTAGAAACTTAAAAGACTCACACTTGAAGCAGAAAATTTCAAAGAGAGTTCCGACTGTATTGGCAGTTTGTTAGTCTCTTTCTTTTGTGTCCTGCAGAATGTCTGGCAGACTATTTAATGTCTCACCCTTGAAAAACTCTGCCAGATACTATGGGCCTGTAGGCTAAAAATGGATGCCCTCATGTTACAATGTTACACGCCCTTATACTTCTGTCTCTCTACACCACTCAAGTATCAAATCTTCTGTATTAGTCAAAGTTTTCTAGACTCACAGAAATTATGGAATAAATCTATTCATCCATCCATCCATCCATCCATCCATCCATCCATCTATCTATAACTATATCTAAATTTAATCTATATAATGTTTATTGGAATGACTTTCAAGCTACAGCCCAATTAATCAAACAATGGTGAGCTTTGAATGGAAAGTCCAAGAATCTGGTAGTTGCTCAGTCACACAAAGCTGTGTGGCTCAGGTGGTCTTCTGTATATGCTGAAATCATGATTAAGTAGGCTCCAGTGACAGTGGAGGAGTGGATATGCTGGCGAGGCTAGATCAAGCAGTCAAAGAAGAAGAAAATCTTCAGTCTTCCATTGTCTCTATATAGGCTTCCAGCAGAAGATGTGGCCCAGATTGAAGGTGTGTCTTCCCACCTAAAGATCTGGATCACAAGTGTGCCCTCCATTTCTGGATTGTAGTTCATTCCAAATATGTTCAAATTGACTACCAAGAGTAGCCATCAAAACAGCTATCTAATTTTATACATTTTCAGACTGGTTACAATTGAAATCAAGTCACAATTGACAGCTATTTCCTTAGACATAACTCATTTTACATGAATTATATCTATGACACATTCCACATATAATTTCCCTGGGTTTGTTTACTAAAAAATAAGGGTTTTGCAATTTTTTGAAATCCTTGTATATCTATATAATATATCATAATCATACTACTCCATTAATCTCTCCCTTCATCTTCCCACCAGGGCCTTCTTTTGTAAAACAGTGTCCAAGATTATAGCCTTCCATTTTAAAGGGAATCCCATTAAAAGCAGTGTGCTTGCAACAAGGTCAATCATGCCATCCTTGTAGGCCCATATTTACTACATAGTGTGACAGCCAAGTTTTTGGGCTATAGTTGGTTTTCAAGTCAGCTACTGACCTGCCAGACAACCTGTGGTTACCTAACAAAAGGCTCAGAACGTATTGCTCCTTTTCGTTTTTTCTTTTTTTTTTTAATTTTTATTTTTTAATTTATTTATTTATTAAAGATTTCTGTCNCCAATCACGTCCCCCAATCAGGTTCCCTGCCCTGTGGGAAGTCCAAGGACCACCCACCTCCATTTTGTTATTATGTAGATGGCCTGGGGAGAAGTGGGAATTCCAAGCTGGTGATGGAGTTGCAGGTGTAACTGTACTCACATGTCCCGGGAAAGAAAATATTAGTGGGATCCTACTGCACGTATTGGCTTTGTGGGAGCCTAGGCAGTTTGGATGCTCACCTTACTAGACCTGGATGGAAGTGGGTGGTCCTTGGACTTCCCACAGGGCAGGGAACCCTGATTGCTTTTTGGGCTGACTAGGGAGAGGGACTTGATTGGGGGAGGGGGAGGGAAATGGGAGGCGGCCGTGGGGATGAGAAAGTCTTTAATAAATAAACAAATAAATAAAAAAAAGAAAACAAAAAAAGAAAATATTAGTGGGCTTCCACCTTGGTTTATCTGGGGGAATGAAAGGTGTCTGAATAATAAACGTGGGTGATCTTCAGGAATGAATGAAGCATGAGACTCCCTTCCAATATTGCTGTGTGAACTGTGTCTCATTTTTTTCTGCGCATCCGCACCAGTCCAGTTGGGGAAATGTAGTTTTATGATGGGGCATCTGACCCCAACACATCCTTCAAGGAGATTCTTTAAATCTCATTAACAACTTGATAGTTGCAGGAAACCCCTGAAATATATACTAGCCCCTTCTTCCCCTAGTCTGACCATACTTATCATTCCCTCCTTCCCAGGAAGTACTTCTGAGAGACACTCACAGAAAAACCAAGCTGCCTAGAAGGTTTTCAAATAAGCTCAGCTGCCTAGAAGAGCCTCAGACAAAGCAACTTAATGTCCTGGAAGAAACAAATAAGCAAAAATGCCTTCTCTAAACAGGCAAGGTTTCCAGTAGTACAACTGTGCCAACATGTCAGTGACAAAACTTTTGATCTAGCCAGGCAGTGGTGGTGCAGGCCTTTAATCTCAGCTCCTGGAAGGTAGAGGCAGGAGGATCTCTGTGAGTTTGAGGCCAGCCTGGTCTACAGAGCAAGTTCCAGGACAGGCTCCACAGCTACAATGAAACCCTGTCTGGAAACACCCCCCCCCCAAAAAAAGAAAACCTTCGATCTAAAATTTTTGCCTTCCTGCAAAATATGTTGGGGAATGGTGGCACAGACATTGTGGGAGTGATCAACTAATAACTAGTCTAACTTAGGTCCACACCACAAAAGGGAACCCATGACTGGCACTGCCTGGATGGCTAGGAACCAGAGTCAGGACAGCCCAGAGACATTATTAAACACTTTCTATTAACTCTCATTTAACTAAATCCTTATTATAACCTCTAGTTTTTCTTCTTTGTGAATCATCTCTACATTTTATGTAATTATCTTTATCCTCACTCTTCTTCCTCCTGAGAGCTACAGTTAGAGGTATGACTTACCATGGTGGTCCTACATTTAAAATATTAGTAAAGTTTTTCCTTTTAAGGAGAAGAGATTCTTTCCAATGTGAGACTGCTAAAGCAAGAATAGAAAGGATTTTATTAGTTATCCACACACTGTCTTACTGAAAAAATTTCCCTCCTGTGGTTTCTCATCTCAATGACCTTTGATACCAAAAGGCATTTTTTTCTTTTTACAGCAATCTAAATATGTATGTACTTTAAATTCACCTTCTGTTTTGTCTTTTATTTTAGCATAGTAGAATTCCCCTGGTAGTAGAATTCTCATTATTTTTCATACTGTTTTACTGATTCCATACTTCCTGTATTTTGTATCTAAGAAAACTTAAAATTCAGGAACAGTAGCTTCCCTGTTTTCTAAACATGGTGTAGAATTTTGATACATTCAAATCTTTGTGGTAATTCACAGAAAAACCTGGCAGAAGAATTAGTTACAAACTCAAACACTGTTAATGTATTTGGGACCATTTTTAGTACTTAGGGAAGGAAGTCATATATGCTTATGGTAAAATTTCCAAATGCTGCCCAAAGATTTGCAGCAAAAAAATACAATCTTTGTAGAAACTCACAAAAATAGGCACCAGAAAAGTGGTTTGTTTAACTTTCTCAAAATATCCAAGTGTATGAGTGAATACATTCTATACATATTTAAATAAGAACATATGAGAAATCATTTCAAGCCTAGTATGGAACAAGGATAGACATCACTGCTATAGCTTAATAACAACTACAAAATTCAACAAACTGAGAAGTCAACTACTTCAATTAGTGTACCACAAAAATGAGACATAAAGAAAACCTTCACCCCTAAAACTAGAGAGATTGACATATGACAATAGGGGATCACAATTTTAGGAGCTGAAATCTCCAAGAAGAAATATCAGTCAGAACTAACACAAGATGAGAGAACCTAAAATATAGCTGAATTACTGGCAACGTTAAGTAGATTAATCTGTGAGTTTATAAGTCGGTGAGGAGCCCTGCACTTCTTTGAGTTTCAGTTCCTATAACTCTACTTGTTATTGACAGGAAGATAAGAGAAAAGTCCCTCACACATCTTGCAGTAAGAGGGAAGAAGTAGTTTTTGTAAAAATACATTTAAGAAAGACAGCCATAAAAATTGTTTTGCCAGATTTTAACACGATGTGATTTTTCTTAGAACCTATCTAGTGTAAGGGAATAGAAATTTAAGCCCATATTGTTCTAGCCTTCTTTGTGGGGACAGAAAATACACAACACCAACTCCCTTGATTCATTTTGTTTCATTAAAAGTAACTGATAACCTTAAGGTATTTGAGAAGTTCACAGCTGAGGGACACAGCTCATTAACAGGCTGAAACATGATTGTGGAAGAATGTAACTTTTTTCCCTCCCTTCATGTATTGCATCACAGAATGCTTACTTATCAGAGATCCTTTCAACCAGTATATCATGCCTGGACTATAACATAAAGTTACATGACCTACTACATATCTGGAAGAGGTGTAATCATTATAACGAGCTCAGAAATTCACTAGACTACCATAAATGTTGAAATGCTAAGTCTCTGGCAGGCCTAACTGGTAAGGATTTTTTCATCAGTTGCTACAAGGCAAATTCATGAAAACAGATTAAGAATCTACTTTCTTTAAATATTCAAATACCAATGTACAGCGTCAAGGGAAAAAAAAGAAATAGGAACTAAATTAAGAAAAAAAGTCAATTCATGAAAACCAAGCCAATACAGCAGAGATGTGATTTACTTCCCATATTTAATAATAACTGTCATAAACCTATATTATATGCTCTAACAAAGTGAAAACTTTCAACAATGAAATAGAAAACATCTGCTTTGGAATAGGTAATCTTTCTTTCCTCAGCAGGTTGTTGTTGATGCACAGACTCATAACTTGTTGAAGAATTGACTATTGTATGCTCAGCCTCCAATTCTCAGAAACCTTGTGGAAAGGGAAGCAGGAAGAATATAAGAGCTTGAAAGGAAAGGAAATTGCCACAATTTTTTTTTTTTATTCTGGACATGACAAACCCACTGGACTCATGAAATCAAGACAAATGTGTTGACACACACAAGATTCAACCCTTTAACATACCATTATGAATAAAGGAGAGGCTTGGGAGGCCTCCTTTTTCCTTGAAGGAGCATTGGCAGTTTATAATTCCTGAAGAAGAAGACATTTGTTAGTTGACATTAAGTTAGCTGTCTATGCTCTAGGAAATAATCTTCACCAGTGCTCATAAATATAATCTTAATTCAAGTTAGTGGGTCACCAAAAATATATGAATGTAGGAGAATTTGTTCATAAGAAGATGGGGTTTATCAGCATTGGAATATAGCTAACGAGAGAAGTAAAGGTAAAAAATTATCAAAACCCAGTATATATGTGCATGACATTGTCAAAGAAAAGAAACAAAAAGAAAATTTTATACATACATACCACATTCTTTGATCAAAGTCTCCTCCTTATTTGCACTTATCACATTCTTTTCCCTAGAAAAACTCTTCTTCCCAAGTTCCTTTTCTAGTTTCCTATCTTTTTTGTATGAGTTACTTAATCTAATTAAGGTCTCCTGACGAAGCCTAGGCAGGGGTCATCTGTTATTTAGTTGAGCTAGCACAGCATATTAGTGATTCTAACCTTTAAGTGCAGTCATTTGTTTGCAGCACATTGATCGGTTATGATCACTGTCACCCACTCGAAACAGAAGCTTCTCTGAGCAAACGTGGGAACAGCACTAATTCCTAAGTACAAATAGAAATATAGAAAGAGCAGTTTAACATTAAGTAAATTTACCAAGAAGCCATTAGTAGGTTCCTTTCTAGGATCTATTACCTCTCAAGCTATGGACTTTGACAATATTATACCAGGTTTGAGTTCTTCCTGTGAATTGGTAGTTGAGATTTCTTAATAGGCCTAGGAAAAGGTATAGTGACAAGGACACTACCAACCTCTTCATTACTTATTGTCCTCTTTAAGTGTAACCCTGAAAAAGATCAAACCAGCCAAAATCTCAAAATGAGTTGGAGAGGGGCTTAGGAATTTTCACCAGCAGCTGAAGGGCTATTGTCTGTTGGTGGCTAGTGGCAGGAGAGTCAGTTTACTTCACAGTTTCAGCCCTTGGGAGGCTACACCTGTCCCACTGGGTTGTTCAACACCTACACATACAGGTAGCACTAAGTGGTCTCATTTGTTTTGTTTCTTTGCTCTGTTCTTTTAAAAATTGTAAATGAAGTTGGGAAGTATAGTGATAGCGGGTAGGAAAAAATTTCAGGGATCAAAATTCACTATAACCGTGTGTGAAATTCTCAAACTTTAAGAATTTTATGGGAGAATATAATTGGAAGAATAGTACATCAGGAAATTATTTGCTCCAGTTAAACAACTGACATATCTTCAGCATATTGTCCTAGAGAAGCAGTTTTATAGTTACATGTTCTAGGAAGGGACTATTTAATGGCCATATGACATTACCAGTGAAGTTCACTGAGCCAGATGATGTGTGGCAGTTGATTGGTTGTTCACTCTGGATAATATTTTCCAATCTAAGTGCAACTGTAAGAACTGAAAATGTGCCAAACCTTTAGTCATTGTGCAGAATGACTCTACATGAACACCATCTGTAAGACAGCTTTTGCTTTTAGACTTAAACTATGAAAGTACTGGTGGTCAATAAGAAAATGCATTGCACAACTACCATATCAGAAAATAACAAGAGCTAACAATACCTTTAATGTATGAATTCCTTCCACATGTCAACCATCAGTAAAGCTACTGTCATATCCAGAAGCATGTAATTCCATAGCCAGTATGCAAGAATAGGCATTATTTTCTGTGTTTCATAAATGAAGACTAGAAACTCCGAGATAAAAAAAAATCTAAGAAATAATTAATTGAAATCCTATCTGAAGTTATCTGAATGAGATAAATTTGAAAATATTTTGGTCTCTTTTTAAAATGATTTGTTTATTTTTCATAATATAATATTTGTATTAGCTCTTAGAGAATTACAAACCTTGATTATATTTACCCCACTGCTTCCTCAACTCCTCCCAGATCCACTTTATGTCCTCTGTGTTTTTGTTTTAAAAGATATTATCTCAAGCAGCTGTTTGATTCTGCAGGTCATATGATCTTCTCAGACCCTCTTCTATGATGTTCCTTGAGCCTTAAGTGTAAATGTTGTCTTTTAAATGTATTGGTTGTGGTGGGTACCCCATAGTCAGTTGATCTCTGCAGCTTATAGATAGCTTGTAGCCTTCTATAATGATATATATTTGCTTCACAATGAATCTTGCATGAGGGGTAAGAACTACATCTGTGGATTTAAGAAAAGTTATTTAGTATGCAGTCAGAGGTCATACTGTTTAGAAAACTGGTAACATTACGTTCTTCTATAGCATCCATGGTCCCACCAGGCAGATGTAGTTGACAAAATTTATACTGCCAAGCACAAATTCCATACTACTGATGAGCCTTAAGTCCAGTTATGTGACTATTGGTTACACCCATGATATACGTGTTACCATTGCACCCTTTGAAATATCTTGGTGTGTCAATGATTTCTGTGGTACACTGTTGTTACATCTGTAAAGGGCTAGTGTTTTCATTTCTCTCCTGACAGCTTTACAGCTTCTTCTATATCTATGAGATCTAGTCCTCGAGCTTCTAGGTTAGATCCAGATATATTCCTCTAAATCCTGTGTCTGAAGTTTGTGGTGTCTTCAATAATACAGTCTCAACTTCTTTTTCTGGAACGCACCAAAGGCAACAGCAATAATTTATACTGTTTGTGGGGGTGTCTCTTTACATTTCTGACCAACAACTAAAAGGAGATTTCTGATTACTGACAGTATATTATTTGTTTTTTTATGGTTTATGTGGGGAGCATTATCACCTCAATTGCTATAACTTCAGTATATATAATTTTAAGTAGTAATAATTTGATTTCCTCATGAATTTATTCCTAAACATCCTTACTGTTATGTTTCTTCCTTCTTCCTCTGTGTTGATATTCCTTCTTCCCCAGGTAATCTCCACACATTGCTTTTTTTCATTTCCTCCTTCCTAGCAACTATGTCCTACTATTTTTTTTCTCTGGTACTTCTTCTCACAAAACATCATGGCTTATTTTTACTTTTCTGATATTTGTGGTTACTTTAGAATACGTACTTTAATCTAAAGATTTAGAGCTAGCATCCACAAATAAGAAAAATTCAATATTTTTATTTTTACTTCATAATTAATTCTCTCAGCATAATATTTTCTAGTTCCATTATTTATCTCCAAGTTTCGTGATTACAGTTTCTTTTCAGGGGTAAATAGTATTCTATATTATATATGTACCACATTTTCATTATTCATTCATTAGTTGAAGAACATTTAGACTGTTGACGTTCCATACATATTATTAAGAGAATTCCAATGAACATGACTGAGCAGATACCTATGGAGTACAATGACAAGTATTTTGGTTATATACCTCTCAGTGGTATAGCTGGGCCATATGAAAGATTTAGTTTTAGCTTTTTGGGAATGCCTCTCATTGACTTCTAGAGTGGCTTGCAAACTCACCAACAGTGAAAGAGGATTACCCTTTTCTTACATCCATGTCAACATTGGTTGTGAGTTGTTTTGTTGATCCTTGCCATTTTGACTACAGTAAGATGAAATTTCAGGTTTTTAATTTATACTTCCCTAATTGGTAAGGATGCTGATATGCTTTTGTTTTGTTTCAAGAATTATTTGCTATTCCTCAGACTTATTTTTGCCTGGACCTAGACTTTGAGGTAAGAGCATTCAGTGAGGACAGCCTACATTGCCTGGCAATCTGTACCTGGAATTATTTTCAACTCCCTTCATTTTATTTTATTTTTTTAACTCCCTTCATTTTCTGTGACAAAAGTTTGGTATATTCCACAGGATTCACTATAGTTATTAATGTGATCTTTCTTCAGAGGAATATATTAGTTGTTGTGTAATATCCTATTGTGTAAATGTACCATATTTTCTTTATCCATTCTTCGGTCAAGGGGCATTTAGGTGAAGAAGGACACTAAAAAGAAATCCCACAGTAGCTCAGAATTGAGTATAATAAAGGGTTATTTATTTTGGTATAGACTTACAGACCACAATCCTGTGCATGAATGGGGAGCAAGAACCAAATCACACCATAGGAAGAGAGGCTGGACACATGCTCTACATAAGCATATGTAGTATCAGAGGCCACACCCAAGTGGGCAGGTAAATTAAAGGTTACTGGCTGTACGAATTCCTACAGTATCTCCCACTATTGATTAAATAAGAAAGTTCTAAACCTAATACAAAATTATATACAATAAGAACAAATATCAGGTATAAAAATTAGAATTACAACAGCATAAACAATATCAAGTAAGAAACATATAATAAATATTTCGATAATTATCTTATCGTAAGGAGTTTAAATCTTGTATTGTAAATAACTTGGTCAAGTCACAAGAGGAAAGTAACTACAGTTATCTAGTTTTCAACCCCATTGAAGACCTGAGAAGGTAAATAATATTACTTGAGTAAGTAGAAAGTACAATTAAGCAATTTCCAAAATATGCAATTAATAACAGAGACAACTGGCTACCTGGGTAATCACCCAAAGTCTCATTTGCAATGTTGGAGCAACCAACTTTGGCTAAGGCTTAGAGTTACTGACATACCATTTTCAGAGGCAGGGAATTTTTCAAAACCCTCTTAACCGGTCTTGGCAAGATTTGACAGTCTTTTTTCTTGTATCCTGCTTGTCCTGTCCAGACATCATGCATTTTGTCAGTGGTCGAAGCATGGACAGTTCCTTGCCCAAAGGCCAGATTTGACAAGAAGAAAACAAACTCCAAATGGAGTATTTTCAGTGCTCAACATTCTCTCAGGAATAGATCAGTGCTGCCAGGAGCAATCGTGTCTCACATCAACAGAACCCTGAGGTATTTAAATTCCATATTCTACAGCTCTTTGAAGTGGTTGAAAATTACATAGCTATGAAAAATATAATCTCTATGTATCTAAAGAACCTGATTAATCTAACTGTAAGTATGACAAACATGGATGACTAGTGACCTATAAATCTTAATACCTACATAACTTAAAGACTAAGACTTCATATTAGAATATTGAAAAACAACTTTAAACAACTGTGCAACAAATGAGGACAATGATCTCAAAATATAGACAATGTATAATTATCTTGATCAGAGGTAGAAATGTATATTGCAATATGATATTATTTCCTAAAATTGTATCAATATACAAAATGTCTTAAGCATGCATGCATACAATTTGACAAAATACGTTTTCCTAAGTATACAAATATTGTAGATAAAAATAGGAACATAGTCAATATAATTTAAGTTTGTATCAATATACAAGAATCTAAACCAATGTAAATTGCCTATAAATAATAGCTCATGAGTATTTGCTCTGTTACTCACTATTATTATTAGTGTGAGTAAGCTCAGACTAATCTATTATCCCATTCAATTTTCCTTTTTTTTCACAGAGATTCCTGAGCTTACATAATTTCCCCCTAACCCAAACTCTATGACAATTATAATCAATCCCTAAATGATGTCCTTAACCCTGGGACAAACTTTGTTGGGAGAGGGGACTTCATCTTTTAGAATTACTCCCAGCTGTCATAGAGGTGATGTTATTTCTAGGGGATCCTGTGAAAGTAAAATGATGGCTAACTTCCAAGATTACTGTCTGGTATAATTGCAAATAATCTCTGAGTGTTCAGTAGGGTTTTTCTTTGGTTCCTATTTAGAGTTCTGGCCAGAAAGCTGTAAGAAAGGGCACCATTTCAACTAAGTTGGACCCATCTTGAGCAGCAGGGACTCAAAACAGGTCTTATAGTAGCACTATCAGCATCATAATGCCATGTCAACCAGGTGTGGTTGTTGTTGTAGGACCCCATCTTTTTCCTGGAAGCTTCAAAGATTACTGCAGGAAAATTTATTGTTCATAGTGGAAATTTTAAATATTATTTATACAGACATATATTTAATGAAAGGCATGATAGAGACAAAAATATGCATAAAGAAAAGCAAATTTTTTTTCTAAATTTCTTTTTTCCTTTCTGTCCTATAACATGGCTCCTGACATGAGACAGAAAGTCTGAATCTTTGTTTTAACAACATGCTTGGATTTAGAAAAGGACAGAGCCATTGAACAACTCCAAAGCCAGCTCTCTCTCTATATATAGATGTATATGCTTTGATCACCTGTCCTTATAAGTCATATTCGTTTTTCTTGATGATCCTTATGGGATAGTTATTTTTCCTTCTGTCAGCATCCAAACATCCAGGATCTCTTCAATTTTTGAAGATGAGTATTTTCCTGTAAAGACAAGAGCTGAATCCTGACCCAAACCTATATGGTTTCCTTACCACCTGTATGGTTGTCATCTCTGTGGATGAGTCATCATTTCTTTTTCTCAAGAGATTTCTCTTTTTCAAAGTAAATATTTATTAATTTTGATGGTATCCATAACTTTTCTTCTCCTGTTGACACAGGTACAAAATGCTTTCCCGGATGTAGCATATCTCCTGACTTCCATTGTGAGGACAACACATCCTTGAAATACACTGGCAGATTTAATTCAGAAGATTTTTCTATTATCCAATGTCTCTCTGCTACTGTTGTCCCTTTCTCATTAGCATTTAGAAAACTCAAGGTTAATAAAGCATTATGCAATCTATTTCTGGGGTTATTTTCCATCCCTTTCTGTTTGTTCAATTTGAACAATCTTTCTACAACTGCCTGACCTATAGGATTGTGTGGTATATCTGTAATATGTTTTATGTTACAATAAGCAAAAGTGTTTCATTTTCTCAGAGACATATGCTTGAGCATTATCTGTCTTTATTTTGCAGTGATACCCATGATGGATTTCTAATAAATGTGTAATTATTGAATCAGCCTTTGCTGAGCTCAAAGCAGTTGCCCATTGAAAACCTGAATAAGTATTTGAAGGCATAAGTCACAAACAATCCCACACCAGTTTTGAATTGTGATTAGTAAAAGAGTTGCTTATTTAAGGAGAAAAAAATTACAGATCACTGTCCTAGACAACAGCCCTTGGCACGACCAGGAACAGAGTCTAGCAGCTGGAAGCGGAAACTGGAAGCAAGAGAGTGAGCACACGGATACCACTGGTTTTTAAAGCAAAAGAGACCACACCTTAGTGGGCTGGTCTCTTAAAGACTATTGGCTGTACGAGCAGAATGTGCTCCCACAGCATCTCCCCCTGTTGTTTAAATAAAAGAGATTCATACAAAAATATATACATTAGGAACTGATATAAAGTATAATTAGAATTACAACCAGAATAAACAATATTAAGCAAGGAACATATGCTAAATGTTTTCATAAACATTCTATCCTATGGAGTAAGTCTTGTGTAGGAAATAGCTTGGCTAGATCATAAGAGTACAGTAACTACAACTATCTAATCTTCAACCCCATCAAAGGCCTGAGAAGGGAAATAACATTACTTGAGCAGGCAGGAAGTACAATCAGGTAGCTTCCAAAGCGAGCAATAGATGATGGAGACAATTAGCTACCTGAGCAATCACCCAAAGTCTCAGTTTGCAACGTTGAAGCAACCAGCTTTGGCTAAGGCCTAGAACTGACAGACCATTTCCAGAGGCAGGAAATTTCTCAAAACCATCTTAACCTGTCTTGGCAAGATTTGCCAGTCCTGATTATCCATTTCTGGATACTATGTAACTTGCCAGTGGTTGAGGCCTTGTCAGTTCCTTGCCCAAAGGCCAGTTTTGCAAAGAAGAAAACAAGCTCCAAGTGAAGTGTCTTCTGTGCCCAACATTCTCTAGGAAATAGATTGGTGCTGTCAGAAGCAATCATGTCTCATGGCAACAAAACTCTAAGTTATTTAAATACCATGTTCTAAAGATTCTTGAAGTGGTTGAAGATTCCCTATCTAGACAGAATACAATCTCTATATATCTAAAGAACCTAATTAATCTTACTGTATGTACAACAAACATGAACAACTATTGAACTATAATAATTAATACTTGTATAACTTTAAGAGTAAAACTCCTGCATTGGGATATAAGAAAAAACAACTAAAACTTTATGTCAGAATATTAAATAATCTGTAAATAAATGTGCAACAAATGAGGACAGTGACCTCAAAATGTAAACAATCTATAAGTATTTTGATCAGAAGGAGGAGTAATAAATAAAGCAATATGAAAATATATCCTAAAAGTTGTGTCAATATACAAAATGTGCTAAACCAAGGTAGAAATATGCATATATACAATCTGACAAAATAACTTTGCATAAGTGTACAAATGTAAACAAAAGTAAGAGATATAATTTGAACTTGTATCAATATACAAAAACTATCCCAATGTAAATTATCCAAAAATAATAGCTCATAATTATTCACTCTATTACCCACTATTATTATCCCCCCCTTTTTTAAACAAGCATAGTTTTCAACCCCCAACCATCTATCTAGTACAAGTAATAATCAACAAGCCCTAAACAGTGTTCCTAACACTATGGACAAACTTTTTTGGGATAGGGGTTGTTGTCTTCTAGAATTGCTTCCTGCTGTCATAGGGGTGATGTTCTCTTAATGGGACCCTGCAAAAATTAAGTGGTGGTTAAGTTCCAAAATTACTGTCTAGTATAGTTGCAAACAATTTCTGAATAGTCAGTAGGGTTGTTTTCTTTTGTTCTGTTTTTCAAAGTTCTCATTTGGTGTTCTGGCCAGAATATGAGAAGGTGTACCATTTCAGCAGCTGGTACCCAAAAAAAGGGGTCTTATAGTAGTGCTGTCTGCATCACAATGTCATCTCAACTAGGTGGAGTTGTTGTGAGGCCCCATTTCCTTCTTTGAAACTGTGAAGATTACTGTAGGAAAAGAATCTGTAGGAAAATCTATGTTCATCATGAAAAACTTAAACATAATTTACATAAACATACATTCAACAAAGAATGTGATATAGACAAAATAAGCAGGGAGAAAGTGAAAGTTTTCCTAAAGTCTTTCTTCTGTCCCACACCAGATGGCTCCTGATATGAGACAGAAACTCTGAATGTTCCTTTTAACAACAAGCATGGATTTAGAGAAGTACAGAGCCATTGTCCAACTCAAAAACCAGCTGAATATATTAATGTGTGTGTGTGTGTGTGTAAATGTAAGTGTAACCCATACCTGGATTCATAAACCATATTCTGTTTCCTAGATGCTACTTAGTGGATAGTTATTTTTTCTTCTGTAAGCATTCAAACATCCAGAATCTCTTAAAATTTTGATGATATATATTTTCCTGTAAAGATAAAAGCAAAACCCTGCCCAAACCCTTATGAGCTTTCCTTACCACCTGTATGGTTGTTACCATTGTGGATGAGGTATCATTTCTCTTTTTCAAGATGTTTCTCCTTTTCAAAGCAAATCTTTATTAATTTTGATGGTATCCATAATTTTTCTTCTCCTGTGGAAACAAGAGGGAAACCCTTTACCCAATGTAGTACATCTCCTGGTTTCCATTGTAAAGTCAACACATCCTAGAAATATACTCGTTGATTCAATTCAGAATTTTTTTCCATTATCCAATATCTCTCTGCTGCTGTT
This sequence comes from Alexandromys fortis, assembly GCF_014885135.2. Taxonomy (NCBI): domain Eukaryota; kingdom Metazoa; phylum Chordata; class Mammalia; order Rodentia; family Cricetidae; genus Alexandromys; species Alexandromys fortis. The sequence continues at coordinate 1,024,238 of NW_026068131.1, read as the reverse complement.
GTTTCTTTCTCATTAACGTTAAGAAAATTCAAGGTTAATAAAACATTATGCAATCTATTTCTGGGCATATTTTCCATCTTTTTCTGTTTGTTCAGCATATCATTTATAGTACGATTTGATCTTTCTATAACTGCCTGACCTGTAGAATTATTTGGTATACCTGTAATGTGCTTTATATTATAATAAGCAAAAAAACATCTCATTTTTTAGATACATATGCTGGACCATTGTCTCTCTTTATTTGTGCAGTTATACTCATGATGGCCATAACTTCCAATAAATGCGTAATTACTGAATCAGTCTTTTCTGAGCTCAAGGCAGTTCCCCATTGAAAACCTGAATATTTGTCTATGGTATGGTGTACATATTTTAATTTACCAAATTCCCTAAAGTGGAACATATCCATCTGCCAGATTTCATTCCTTTGAGTACCCTTTGGGTTACTCCCTGTAGGCAATGGTGTTTGATTGTAGAAAGAGCAAGTAGGACACCTCTTTTTAATCTCCTTAGCTTGTTGCCATGTAATAGAAAACTCTTTCTTTAAAGCATTGCTATTGACATGATTTTTAAATGAAATTCAGAGTCCTTCAACACACTTCCAATCAATAATTGATCAATTTCTGCATTACCTTGTGCTACAGGACCTGGCAGACCTGTATGGGATCAGATGTGTGTTATGGATGTGGCACAGAGCCTATTCCTGATTTTATCTTAAACTTGTATGAATAATGAAGTCAATTATGTATTATCTGGTATAAATTCCACAGTTTCAATATGCAAGATGATTCTCTCTGCATATTGTTAATCAGTAACTATATTAAGAGTTTCTTTAAAATCCCTTAGTACTAAGAGAAATAGTATATAATTCTGCCTTTTGGACAGAATTATATTTGCTTTGTTCCACCTTGCTCAAATCTTCTTATTTTTAACCTGCCTTTTGTGATTTTTTTCATTAGTATAGAATTTATGGGCTCCAGTTATTGGTGTGTCCCATACAATGCAAGGAAGGATCCAAGTAGTTCTCTTTGTAAGGTTAATTCTATCACTTTTGGAATAATTGATATTAATCTCTCCTAAAAGTTAGCACAAACTCTTTGCAAAGGTTCATTGTCTTCCCATAATTTTTTTTAATTTTATCAGTAGTAAAAGGCACTATAGTCTCTCCTGGGACTATACCTGCTAGTTGAAAAAGGCTCAATTTTCCTTTTATAATTAATTAAGAGAGTTTATCCACATAAGTTTTTAATTTTTTACTTGGTTTATGTGGTAAAAGATCCATTCTAAGATAATACCTTCCCATTGCATTAAAATTCTTGTAGGAAAAATTCTGGAAGGCAATATGACTAAAATGCAATTAAGATTTGGATTCACCCTATTCACATGTGCCTCCTGTAATTTTTCTACAACAATTAATTCCTTTTCCACTTCAGCTATTAATTCTCTGGGACTATTTAAATATTTGTTCTCATTTAAGGTTTTATTTAAATGAACCATTAGTTCATGTGTTATTCCAACAGCTGGTCATAAACTGGAAATGTCTCCTAATAATCTTTGAAATTCATTCAGAGTCCGCAATTAGTCTCTTCTAATTTGTGCCTTTTGTATTCTAATTTTCTGTAAACCTATTTTAATTTTCTGTAAACCTATTTTATAACCTAGGCAAGTGACAAAATCTTCTCTCTGTATTTTTTTCAGGAGGTATTTGTAATCCCCATTTTGTCAAAACCTTCTTTACTTCTTTAAAAATAATTTTAAACTGTCTATACTTGAATCAGATAGCAAACTGCCATACATGTATTGGTAAATTATAGATTTAGAATTTTTATGTATTATTTCCAATGACTGACTTACAAAGTATTGGCATGAGTAGGGTTGAGCATTCCCTGAGGAAAGAAGGTCCACTGGTATCTCCTAGTAGGTTGGGAATTATTATAAGTAGGCACTGGGAGGTTAAATTTTTCTCTGTCCTTTTCTTGTAAAAGTATAGTGAAGAAACAATCTTTCAAATTAATAACTATAAGAGGCCATCTTTTTTGGAAATAGAGAAGGCAGAGGAATTCCAGATTGTAGAAGGCCCATTGATGTGAGACAATTTTGTATTCTGTTAATTATGTTTTAAATAAACCCTGATTGGCCAGTAGCCAGGCAGGAAGTATAGGTGGGACAACCAGACAGGAAGTAGGGGCAGGGAAATGAGAACAGGAGAATTCTGGGAAGGAGGAAACCCATTCCTCCCCAGTCCTGTCAGACACTGAAGAAGCAGGATGTGACCTACCCTGCCAAAAAAGGCTAACATAGCTATGTGGCTAACATAGATAAGAATAATAGGTTATAAGAATAATAAGTTATAAGAGTTAATACAAAGCCTGAGCTAATGGGCCAATCAGTTTATAACTTTTGTAGACCTGTGTGTGATTTTTCTTTGGGGGCTTCACAGCTGTGGGAACTGGGCAGGACAGAAACCCAATAAACAGGCCCTCATGTTACAGCTCATAGGTTGAATTACCTTGCTGACAACTCTTAGATCTGGCACAATTCTCCATTTACCAGAGTTTTTTAACAACAAATACAGTTTGCTCCCCTGTAGTGGGGGTTTTACAAAAATAATGCTTAGGTAAAAGCAAGCCAAGCTGGCTGTTGTTGGGAGACTTTCTGGCCTGTAAACCGATTGATTAGGCCTTTAAGATGGTCTACCTGGTAGCTGTGGAGTTCGGATCCATGTGGGTACCAGATGAAGGATCCCACACTAGCTCAGAATTGAGTATAATAAAGGGTTATTTATTTAGGGGTAGACTCAAAGATCACAATCCTCTGCACAAATGGGGAACAGAAACCAAATCACGCCACTGAAGAGAGATTGGATGTGTGCTTTACATTGGCATATATAGTATAAGAGGCCATGCCCAAGTGAACTTAAAGGCTACTAGCTATAGGAATTCCTGCAGCATTTAGGTTGTTTCCAGGTTCTGACTATTACAAATAATACCGCTATTAGCATAGTTAAGCACATGTCCTTGTGGTATGATTGAGAATCCTTTGGGTATATACCCAAAAGTTGCATTGCTGGAACTTGAGGAAGGTTGTTTCCTAGTTTGTGAGAAATCATCATACCGACTTTTAAAGCAGCTGTACTAGTTTCCACTCCCACCAACAATGGAGGAGTGTTCCCTTTACCCTATGTCCTCTCCAGCATAAGCTGTCATCAGTGTTTTTGATCTTTGTCATTATGACAGTTGTAAGATAAAATCTCAGACTTGTTTTGATTTGCATTTCTTTGATGACTAAGGATGTTGAGCATTTCCTTAAGTGTCTTTCATCCATTTTAGATTCCTCTTTTGAGAGTTCTCTGTTTAGGTTTGTACTCCATTTTTTATTGTATTATTTGTTCTTTTGATGACAACTTTCTTGCGTTCTTTGTATATTTTGGAGATCAGACCTTTGTCCAATGTGGGGTTAGTGTCCGATGTGGGGTTAGTGAAGTCCTTTTACTATTCTGTAGGCTACTTTTTTGTCTTGTTGACAGTGTCCTTGGCATTACAGAAGCTTCTCAATTTCAGGAGGTCCCATTTATTAATTGTTATTCTCAGTGTTTGGGCTACCAGGGTTATATTTATGAAGTGGTCTCCTATGCCGATGCATTCACGTGTACTTCCCACTTTCTCTTCTATAAGGTTCAGTGTGGCTGGTTTTATTTCTATAACTCTTTAAAACTTGAGATCTGAAATGGTAGACTTGCCATTTTCACAAGATTGCATTGGATATACCACCTCCTCTCCCACTTCTTTTTACTCTTCCTCTCCTTCCTTCCATTTCCCCCTGTGTGTATATTTATGTGTATTTCCATACAAATTTTAGGATTTTTATATTTCTATACACCAAGAAGAAACATGGTGAAGTGAGAAAGAGATCATAAACACACTCCTTTTCACAGTAAGCTCATAAATATGAAGGAATTAATTTATACTAATATAGTTATATTTCATTTCTATTTTAATAAATGAAGCTTGCCTAAAGATCAGAGAGCAAAACGGACCCACTTGTCAGTCTTACAGAACAGGCAATGGTGACACACATCTTTAATCCCAGTAGCCATACTAGTTTGCCATAGAAACCAGGCAGTAGTGGTGTACACCTTTAATCCCAGCACTAGAAAGGAATATAAGATGGGAGGAGACAGTTTCAGACACAGTCTCATTTTGAGGATTCCTGGAGGCAGGATAGCCATTTTGTACCAAGGTAGAGGTAAGAGCCAATGGATGGCTGTTTTACTTTTCTGACCTTAAGGTTGAACCCCAATTCCTATCTCTGGGTTTTATTAATCATGCTACAACTAAGAAGTGGGTTACCTCTATCAAACAAATGTTTGTCTTTGAAGAAAGAGTGAAGATGGTACTCCAAGATAGAAAGACTTCCCATGTTCTAGGTTGCTAGAATTAGTATTGTGAAAGTGATCATTATACCAAAAATAATTTACAGATTTGATGTTTATATTTTCCATAGTAATAGGCCAGTTCTTTAGTGCTAATTTACTATTTTAAATGATCACTGGATATTTGAATAAGTTTTGTCACACATTTCTCATTGAAGTAAAGGATATGTTCACAAAATGACATTTTATAAGTTGTAAAGCTTATTGCATTTTATAAACTGAACAGAATCCCAAATCAAGAACACAGAGCTTCTCTTATTGCCACATATTTATAATAATTTAATTATAAAATATTTCACAGATGAATAAAACTGCTTTAACATATATTCTGTTTAACAATCTATTATAATCATTATATCCTCTGTGTTTACTACTTGGCTAGTTTCAAAGAACATGTAAATGATAAGTCAAGTTGAGATGGTTTCTTCAACACTGGCAACATTAATAACTGAAAATCATTTAGTGTAAGCTATTTTCTAAGAAACTGTTATTACACTGGGTAAAATAGTCTCCAATATAATGGAATGTATCATCTAATATAGATAGATATCAACAAGTTATCAGTATTAATAATAACAAAAACAAGTATGAGTGTGTAATACAGAGTGTAAAATATAGGATGCTAAAGAGTGAATTTTCCTGTGCTTGGTAATTCCAACATAAATATCCCTACTGTTAGGGTACCTACCACATTCAGTTTTGCCCCAGTTTTCAGGTATTAAGTTGCTGGATATAGGGTAGGGAAATATCTAACTTCTTTCTCCATCTGTGTCACAACTGTATAGAAAATAATGTAAACAAGTGAAAAAATTAACCTCCAGCTTGCTAAATGCATTACCTATTTTGGAATAATAGTGAAACATTTCTCTAGAACATCCTATTCTATGCTCACATTCGTATACATAATCTCTCTTTTTCTGAAGGAACTGGAAAGTCACCTGAAACATTTCTCCGTTGCCATGGAAGTGGCCACCATACAGCTGCTCTGTGATTAGAAATGTAACCAATGAAATATCTGAAAGGAGTTTATCTTTTAAAATAGTTCAAAATGGACTTGGGTGGGTTTCAGATAATGAAAGTAGAATTGGTTCACCAATTCCCTTTAGACGAGATACATAGAAACCTGGAAAAAAGTCAATAGTAGCAATTTTACAACAGTGAAAACTGGCTATGGAGAAAAAAGCAGAAAATGCTTCTCATTAAAATAATTTTAAATCTTTCAAATTTTTGAGAAGAAATTGTCAGGTATCCATGGCCTTCAAGGCTGAAGTGAATCTATTTTCACATTTTCTAGGTTGGCTATGAAAATCAGCATGCTTACTGACATAAACAATGAATTTTGGTGTTAGGCTTAATCACAGATGAAGAAAATGTAAAGCCTTGCATGGTCAGGGTGACATTCAAGTCAGGTAAGAAGAGGTACAGCTAGCAATTTAGAAGATGATACTAGAAGTGAAATGGTGACAAGCTAATCTTACCTTTCTGTACATCCTTTCTTCACATTTTCTTGAGATACTGCATCATTTTTTCCCTTTCCTCCCTTCAAATTCTCCCATGTACAAGCCCTTGCTCAGTGTCAGTCTTTTTATTTAATTTTCTTTTAATTTTGCATATTAGACCCAGTTCCCCCCTTCTCCCACCCCCATCTTTCCCCATCTCACCCCCATTCACTCTTTAGAAGGGGTAAGAACTTCCTTGGGGAGTCAACAAAGTCTGGTATACAAAGTTGAGGCAGGACCAAGCCCCTCCCTCCTGTATCAAGGCTGAGCAAGGTATCCCTCCATAGGGAATGGGCTTTGAAAAGCTGGTTCATGTATGGGGATGAGTCCTGGTCTCACTGCCAACCCCCACCAAACAGATTAAGCCACATAGCTTTCATTCATATTCAGATGGTTTAGTCCAGTCCCATGGAGAATCCCCAGCTGTCAGTCAAGACTCTGTGAGCTCCCACTAGCTCAGGTTAGCTATCCCTGTGGTTTTTCCCAATTATGCTCTTTGAGCCCTCCTGCTCATATGATCCCTCCTCCCTCTCTTCAACTAGGCTTCAGGGGCTCAGCCCAGTGCTTGGCTGTGGTTCTCCGCATCTGATTCCCTCAGTTAATGGATGTAGTATCTTGATGACAATTAGGGGAGTCACTAATCTGATTATGGGGAAGACCAGTTCACCCTCTCCACTATTGCTAGGAGTTTTAGCTGGGGTCATCCTTGTGGATTACTAGGAATTTCCCTAGCATCTGGTCTCTCCCTAACCCCATAATGGCTCCCTCGCTCAAGATACCTCTTTCATTATTCCCATTCTTAGTCCCTTCCCCAACTCAGCAAGACCTCATGTTCCAACCTCCTATCCCTCCCTTTTGCTTTCCTTCCCAGTTTACCCAGGAGATCTTAACTATTTCACTTTCCTGGGGCCCTCCACGTGTGTCCCTCTTAGGGTTCTCCTTTCTACCTAGCCTCTATGGGATTGTGGGCTGTTGCCTGGTTATCCTTTGCTTTACACCTAATATCTACTTATAGGGTGTACATACCGTGTTTGTCTTTCTGAGTCTGGGTTACTTCACTCAGGATGTTTTTTTCAAATGTCCATCCATTTGCCAGCAAGTTTCAAGATGTCATTGTTCTTTATCACTGAGTAATACTCTATTGTGCAATTGTACCACACTTTATTTATCCATTCTTTGCTTGAGGACCATCTGGGCTGTTTCCATGTTCTAGCTATTACAAATAATGCTGCTATGAACATAACTGAGCAAATGTCTTTGTGGTATCAGTGTGCATCCTTGGGATATAGGCCCAGGAGTTATATTGCTGGGTCATGAGGTAGATGGATTCCCAATTTTCTGAGAAAGTGCCACACTAATTTCCAAAGTGACTATACAAGTTTTCACTCCGATCAGCAGTGGAGGAGTGCTTCCATTACTCCACATCCTCTCAAACATAAGCTGTTATTAGTGTTTTGGATCTTAGCCATTCTCTACTTCTCTGTGTGTGTGTGTGTGTGTGTGTGTGTGTGTGTGTGTGTGTGTATAGAGGTATGTATGGGTGCATGTGTCTATTATTAAGTATTTAAATATAACATCCCCTGTCTGTAAAATGTTACTTGCATGTATGATTTCAGGGCTTACCATTGGTGTTGGACAACCAACTCATATATTCTTTCCAGGGGAAGACTATTTCTCCCACTTTCAGCATTTTTTAGCTACATGTAGTCTTTGTCTGTGGTTGAGACCTGGTGCGCTTTTCCTCTTCCATGTTTTCATTGGACTTTGTTCTGTATATCTGTGTTCTCTCAAAGGGCTACTACATATTGAGTGTTGGTAGAGAGGTTGTACCACCCCTTTCTCTCACCCTCACAATGTACACAGTGTGTAAAACACTTGCTGAAAAATGTATTTCTTTCTTTATCCCCAGATGATTGTTGTATGTTGAAGAAGAACAATTTAACTGGGTTTAGTAAATGGAGAGGTTCCAAATTTTGTAGATTCCTGGGAGAGATTCAGCAGATAGCTTGTCTCTGAACTCTTAAAGACATTGTATGTAGTAGAAGCCAAATAGCAGTACCAGACCAGCTCTCAGGCATGTGCACATGCACACACACACACACACACACACAGAGAAGTCCACGCACACATGTCAACACACATGCATACTGGTGAAGGAGACTATACATATAGTAGACAGTCTGATAAAGAGTATGTTATCCATTTTTTTAAATTCTTGCTTAATACTGTATAGCGATTCTGTTCAGTTCAAAGTTAGAGTAAGTCTCAAGGACAAATTATCTCCTGTTTTTGCAAGAGGCCCAAATTTAATTGAGAAGACTGAAGCTATTCATGAGATCATTAAGGCTTGGGAATGATCATATTTGCCTCAACATTCTTTTGCTAAGTCTCAAAAGGATGGTAGCATTATCCACACACCCCTCAGTGGATGCTCTAATGCATTGATCCTTTTCAGAATTCCCTCCTATGAAACATTTTGCTCTGGTCTATCAGCCTACTGCAATACAAGAGAGACCAATTTTGCCCCTGGGCTCCATGAAAAAAGGCAGACAATCTAATCTTTGATTTGTTTGGGTTCACTCTTCCCTCTTTTAGGATGGCTTATTCCTAGACAGATAATTCTATAGAATCTAAAAGGTCCCAAATCCTTATATCATTTTGTACCTTTTTTTTATTTCCTTTACTCCAACCTGGCAGTTTCTGATGGTACCAGACTACTTCTACTCTTGAGATGCCTAGTTAAATTCATGATTTTACCCACAGAAGTCCATAGTAATCTTTTTATTAAATGAATCTTAGTTGTATTCTTATTATTCTATTCTGAACAAAGTTTCCTTTCTTTTCTGATACAGATAGGCTGAAAATTTTCCAAGTCTTCATGTTCTAGTTCATGTTGTAAAATAACAGCTTGTTCAATTAATCTCTACCATTTCGTATTTCATTATAACCAGGCAGGAGAGCCTACACTAGGCACTTAGCATTTTTCTTAAAAGTCTCCTTGGCAAAATATTGTATCTCATTTCTTACAAATTCTTTATGATATAAAAAAATAGACACAATTTTAGATTAAGGCGAAGATAGAAAGTAAAGTAATAGAGTGGGGCAATATATTTTTATTATTACTTTATTAATACTAAGAATCAAAACTTCCACTTCCTCCCCTCCTCCCACTTCTCTCCTGCTCCCCCACTTACCCCCCCCCACCTACAGTCCTCCTAAGAGAGGACTGTGGGAAGTCCAAGACCCTCCCCCTTCCAACCAGGCTTAGGAAGGTATGCATCCAAATAGACTAGGATCCCAAAAAAGCCAGAACATGCCATAAAGACAAATCCCAGTGCCATTATTATTGGCTTCTCAGTCTGCCCCAATTGTCAGCCACAATCAGAAGATCCAGTTTGATCCCATGCTTGTTCAGTCCATCCCAGCTGGCTTTGGTGAGATCCCATTAGTTCAGGCACACTGTCTCAGTGGGTGGATCAACCCCTCATGGTCCTGACTTCCTTGTTCAGATTCACCCCCTTCTGGTCTTCAACTGGACCTTGGGAGCTCAGTCTAGTATTCCCATGTGGGTCTTTGTTTCTATCTCCATCTGTCACCGGACAAAGCATCTATGGTAAAATTCAAGATAATCATCAGTCTGACTACAGGACAAGGCCAGTTCAGGTACCTTTTCCTCTAGTGACCAGGGTCCTAGATGGGGACATCCCTGTGGACATCTGGGGCACCTTCTAGAGTCAAGCCTCTTGCCAATCCCACAATGCCTCTCTTAATTAAGATATCTTCTTTCCTGCTCCCATATTTGTCCTTTCTCCATCTCAAACATCCCAGTCCCCCAAGCTATCCCCAACCCTCCCCTTCTCCCTTCTCTTTCCCTTCTACCCTTCCCCCCTACCCCTTTTCCACCCCCTTTGGAAATCAGTGTGGCGGTTTCTCAGAAAACTGGGAATCAACCCACCTCAGGATCCAGCAATTCCAGTCTTGGAAATATACCCAAGAGATGCCCAATCATACTACAAAAGCATTCGTTCAACTATGTTCATAGCAGCATTATTTGTAATAGCCAGAAACTGGAAACAATCTAGATGCCCCTCAATGAACGAATGGATAAAGAAATTGTGGGACATATACACATTAGAGTACTACTCAGCAGAAAAAAAAAAACAATGGCATCTTGTATTTTGCATGCAAATGGATGGAAGTAGAAAACACTATCCTGAGTGAGATAACCCTGACCCAAAAAGATGAATATGGTATGTACTCACTCATTAGTGGATTATAGCCATAAATAAAGGACATTGAGCCTATAGTTTGCGATCCCAGAGAACCTAAGTAATAAGGTGAACCCAAACAAAAACATATATAGATCCTCCTGGAAATTGGAAACAGACAAGATCGCCAAGCAAAAGTTGGGACAATATATTTTAACAGACACATCTATTAGAAAAGGTAGGCAATGTCATGATGAATGGCCAGAAATGTCAGTTATAAATATTTAGAAATATATAATAAGGCAGAGGATGAGGAGTTGACTCAGTGCTTCTGAGAATTTTCTGTCTTTACAGAAGACCCAGATTTGGTTCCTAGCACCTACATGCTCCCTTACAGCTATGGGTGACTGCAGTTTCAGGAAATTCAATGTCCCCTAGAAGCTCACATATTTGGCAAATACCCAAGCATGTAAAAATGTTTTTATATTTTAGTCTTTAAAATCTGTTTTATTTTTAAATTTAATTCTTTAGGGATTTGCTTATTTTTGGAGAATTATGTATATAAGGACAATATTTGCCTCATTTTCTTTCTTACAATTTGTCCAATTTCCTTCTGTGATGGCTATTCTTGGTTGTCAACTTGACATCTAAAATGATCTAAAACAAAAGCTGCTGGATATATTAGAGAGGATTTTTTAATTGGAGTTTGATTGGATCATTTGAGGTGGGAGAAGATTTTAAATCTGGGCCATATTTTCTGGTGGCAGCTTTCATAAAGGACATGGATAAAAAAGATCTTTGGCCTCTGCATTCTTCACTGCACTCTCACTGGCACGTTCGTTTTTTCACTGGCATTAAAGCCTACATCTTCAGGATTGGGGCATATGCTACATACAGAAAACCATAGAAGATATAGCACATTTTAGATCAAAGAACTACTCGAGTTTTGTACCTTATGTTAGGAGACAGCCATTATTGGAATAGTCATACCACATCCCATAACCCACTGTAACAAATCCAGTGCATACATATATACATGCACATATTTTTTTCTATCTTTTCTGTTTGTCTGGATAACTCTAATATACACTTTTATGCTGCTCAAACCCATGATCTTCTATTCTTTAATTATTAGTGATGTATATATTTAAATATATAAATATGACATGCTGAGCTCACTTAGTGTTGCTCGGATGTGCATGTGCTTGGAGATGACATGTTCCTGGAGAAGATTGTTCCTTCACATATATTGGCAACATTAAATTGATCAGATAGATAGGTATGTGTGTGTATATATATATATCTTGCCAATCTTTTTAGCTGATCTATTTATATGTGTGTGTGTGTGTGTGTGTGTTTACAGGAATGGGACAATAATAATTTAAAAAGAACTTGGAAACTAGCAAAGAACACAGAAGTGGGAGGAAGGAGAGGGATGGGTGCATTCACATATGAAATTCTTTTTTGTTTTGTGTGCGAGTGGGGTTGAGACATGGTCTCTGTGTGTAGTTCTGGCTTTCCTTAAACTCTCTCTGTGGAAAAGGCTAACCTCCAACTCAAAGATCTCCCTGCCTCTGCATTTCAAATGCTGGTGGATTAAACGCATGTGCCATCATTACTCAGCACATATAAAATTTTTAATTTTTAATGTTTTTATTTATTCTGCCTTGTTGTGCCTGTAAAATAATTATTTTAGAATTGTCCATCATCACCTCTGACTCATACAATCACTCTGTCCTCCTTTTCACATAGACCCCAGAACCTTAAGAGGTCAAGTGTGATAAAAAAATACATTAATAAATGAGTACTCCAAAATTTACATCTTACTACAGAGACACTGGTTCATCCATTTTTATTACTGCTCTAACATAACGGACAGAAATTAGGTTCCACCAAGACATCTACCAGCTAATGAATGGATAATGAAAATGTGGTCCATTCACACAATGAAATGTTATTCAGCTGTTAAGAAAAATGAAATTAAAAACTTCCCAGGTAATTGGATGGCTCTAGACTCAATCATCCTGAGTGGCCACCCAGACAAAGAAAGTCAAACATCGCACATTTTCGCTTATATGTCAATTACATTTTATGCTTTGCATATATGTGCTCTTTTTCAAATACCTACAGAGGTTAGGTAGCTATTAAGAATAGAATGGAGATATTAAATGGGGTAGAGTTGGAAGGGATATGAGGAGGGATAACTAATAATAAAGGACATTTGGGAAGCCATATGAAAACCTACTCCTAATACATGTATAGTATATGATGCATATATATTATGGACAGTGTATAAGGTAAGAGAGAGGGAGAGCTGAGGGGTGGTCGCCCACACCTTTAATTCCAGCACTTGGAATGCAGAGGCAGATGGGTCTCTATGAGTTCGAGGCCAGCCTGGTCTACAGAGTAAATTCTAGGACAGCCAGGTCTGCATAGAGAAACCCTTTTTTTCTCTAATATATATAATGGGTCACCATATACTAGGGGAAGCAATACCCCAAGTAGGCAACATATGCTACCAAACAAACCTTCCAGTATCAGGAATGTGCTACATTTTGTTGAGTCATAGGCCAAAGGTATCCCATAGACTTCCTCTCACCAACACTACAGTGTATTGCTACTGTTAGTGCTTACTTTCAGCAGCAGTAAGACCGGATTGTTGAAGACACCATGCAATAATGACATATGCTCTGGTTAGATATTTTTTTTAACTTGACATAAACCAGAATCATCTGGAAAAAGCAGCTTCAATTGAAAAAAAAATCCTTCCATAAGTTCTCCTATGGGCAAGTTAGTGTGGGAGTTTTCTTGATTAGTGATTAATATGGGAAGGCAAGCTCATTATGAACAGTGCCACTCCTGATCAGGCAGATGTGTTTTGTGTAATAAAACAGACTAAGAAAGAAATGAGAAGGAAGTCAGTAAGCAGAATCCCTCTATATCTTCTACTTCAGTTTCTGCCTTCAGGTTTCTACCCTGACTTTTCTTGATGATGGACTGTAGAGTATTTAAGCTAAGTAAACCTTTTTCTCTCCCAATTGTTTGGTCACGGTGTTTTATCATAGCACTAAAAAACTAACAAAGACATCATAGAATGTAGAATGTGGAGAAATCCAAATGGAAGTTTTACCCCTACTGGCTGCCACTAATAATGCTAGAAGATTCTAAGCATGCTACTGAAAGGGGAAAAAAAAATTACCAACCTCACCCCGTGAGCTATGATAGCTGTAAAATATGCCCACTGGTGCCATAATGACATGAATGCTGGTTTAATTAATCAAAATTTAATTGACTTTAAGGCCCACTTCATGATATAGTTAATGAGCCTAAGGACCTGAGACTAGATAAATCATGGGTCTGGTGGAATGCTTATTATTATTATTATTATTATTATTATTTTGTAAATGAACATGGCAATAAAGATCCATACATCACTTCGTCACCAACAGAGAATCTTCTTCTTGAAGCAGAGTGAAATTAACATTGACACCCACCACTTGACAATGTTCAGAGGAAAAGAAAGTTTGAAATTCCCCACAAACTTTTAACTCACAAACTACTTTTTACTCTGATTCTGCTCTCACAACTTCATTATTTTTCCATTTTTAGCATCAGATGTCAATTTGACTGACTAGATTTGGCCTGCTCTGTTCTCAACCTCATATCTTTATCACTGGGTGCTCTTTGCTTATTTTTCTCTTTTGTTTTCTTTCATTTTCCTTTTGATATAAAAATATAGACTTTAATAGTGTATAAGCTCTTCACATATCTACTTTCTAGGACCAGATTTCTTTACCTCTCACTATTCGGTCTACTCTTGAAAATGCTTTTTATCAACTCCAATTCCTATTGGTCTCCCCTTCTGCTTAGATTTCCTTAAGTCACCTTTTGTTCAACCAACCAAATACTAATTGCTAGTATCATTCTGTTTTTTTTTTAACCTTCCTACTCCTATACACAGTGTCAATATTCCATTGTAAAATAAAAGACTACAAACTATTCATCCAACAACCTAAAGTGAGATGCACAAATTCCAACTGGTAAGCACGAGAAACTGGAAAATCAAGGAAATACGCCTTCCCCAAAAATTACTTATTCCATGTTATTGTCATATACTCATAGAAATATATATACATATATATATATATAATATGTAAAAAAATGCAAGTATACTCCTGGATCAATTCCAAAAAATAAAAACAAAGAATGAAATGTAATAAGAATGTCAATAGAGGATATAAACATCAAGTTCATTAAGAACTAGCTAAACCTAAATAAAATCCTCAAGCCTAAATATTAGAAATTATATCATAAAAAGTTTCATAGAAGTGTCACTGATGAAATGAATAAATGGAAGTATGGAATATCAGGTTATGATGACAAGGAAAGAAAATTAAAACATTCATAATTATAACTTAATACAATCCAGATTTGATATCTATGGGTAATTATGAAAAGACAAAATCTATGAATCATGGGCATAATAAGAGAAAAAAAGTCATACAAAAGACAAATAAAACATTTGTAGTGAAATCACAGAAGAAAACTTTTCCAAATTTAGTGAAAAAGGATGTTCATTCCTATAAAGGTGGCTTTTAACACACCACACAGACTAACCAAAGAAGAACCCCTCTACATGATAACATACTCAAAATACTAAATATGAAAAAGAAAGTGTATTGATAATCATAAGAGAAAAAACACCAAGCTATATCTAAAGGCAGGGTTATAGAAATAACTACATATTTCTCAAGAGTAAATTTAAAGAGGAGGAATGCTCAGAATGATGGAACTCAAGATCTAAAGACTATCTGCAACCTGGACTTATTTGCTGCAGAATATCTGATTACACTGAAGATATGTTTTTGCCAAGGCTCCTTTCTGATTGGTTTAAAAAAGAGCTAAATGGCCAATAGCTAGAGGGGAAAAGATTATGTAGGACTTCCAGGGGACAGAGAGGACTCTGGAAAGGAGAAAGAAGAAATGAGCCAGACACAGACATGAAATGAATCAGACACACAGAATGGGATAGAGGTAAAAGCCACATGGTAGAACATAGATTAATAAAAGGATGGGTTAATTTAAGTTATAAGAGCTAGTTGAAAACAAGCGTAAGCTAAAGGCCAAATATTCATAATTAATAATAAGTTGCCATCTTATTATTTGGGAAATGGTGGACCAAAGATACTTATGAAAAACTATGTCATAATTAAAGGAAAATATTGATGATGAAATAGGCTTATTGAAATAGTAACAGCTAAAATGGATCTACAGAAGACTCTTGAAAAAATGCTTCTGATTAAAGAAAGATAAACACATCCTTGAAGCCACAGCAAAATCTAAACCACATTAGAACATAGTTAAGCAAATGAAGAATAACAAAATTCCAAACACTGTAAATTTTTTGAAAGGCAAGAATTATTATATACTTTGTAACAATAACTAATTATTAATACTTTCAATTCTTCAGTGAAAAGCCTAGCAGATTACTTTAAAAGATGATACATATATTGAATACATATGTATATAATCTAATATGTATTCAATATTCATCTCTCTATATATATTTGTATTCTAAATGAATGAAAAGAGTAAAAATTGTATTACCTTATAATTGCTCAATAATGCCCCTCATAGACAACAGAGGCTAACAAAAATCTCAGATCCAAGAATAATTAAACCTTTTTAGAATTACTTGACAATCAGATTCCACAAACTCCCCCAACCTACCAGGATACAGCCAATACTACTGATTACCTTCCAAAACTTGATTGTGTCATCCAATTGATAAAGACAACACATACTTGAGCCATTATAATATGGAAAAATCAAGTGGGTATTGACTTGGAGACTTCATCCTTACAGGCTAGTTTTCATAGTGCTGGAGGAGAAAAGCAACCATCAGTTTACCTAGCTTTAAACTCTGAAAATTATAATAATGACTAGCTTGGCAAGACATGCCCATTGGTACAATACTGGCATTGACATCATGGGAGTAGCCAAACACTTTATGGTTGCATTTAAGTCCTTCACAGTATGAAACCCATATTTGGTACTATTATCAAGCCAAGTCTCAGTGGTTTGCAAGGTCACTAGTCCTATGGGAGATTCTACTATTCTTATTCTAACAAATGAACATAGTATAACTAACGCCTAAAGATTTTTTACTATAACCTTGAAATAATACACGTGAATATAACCATAAATTCAGCTCTATGGACCCTAATCAGAGAGTTTCTATTTGCAATAGGTTATGGTTATCATGTAGACTCACAACTGGTCAAAGAGCTGATCATATGGGGCTTCAGAATGCTCAACCCTAAATGGAGCATATATACAGTACCACTCCTCCTAAAACTCATGGATCATTTTAGAGATCATAGAAAGAGCCAAGGTGGTCGAAACAGTATCTTCTGGACATGCTAAGGTACTAATTAAGAAAAAATTTCTGGTGAGAGTGAACCAAGAAAATCCCCACGCACTGCTAATGGGAATGTAAACTAGTCCAACTACCACATGTTTATGGAGGTGTCTAGAAAGACAAAAATATATCTACCATATGATCAATCTGTACCATTCCTGAAAGAGTGGAAGTGAACATATGAGACACCTGTACATCCATGTCTAGTAAGACTCAATTCACAATAATGTAACCAACCTAGGTATTCACCAACAGAGAGGTGGATACAAAATACATAGAACATATAAAATTGAACTCTTTAGTCATCAAGAATGATGAAATAATGTTATTTTCAAGAAAATAAATGGAAGTAGAAATAATCACAGTAAGTTAATTAAGCCACTGCCTGGAAGACAGATCTTACAGGCTTTCGCTTACATGTCATTTCTAGATTTTGTATAGATTCATAGAAATATATATATATATATATATCCTGAAAGCAGATGCAAAACTCCTTGTCTGAAAACATATAGTAATGGGAATGTGACGGGTAAAAGAGAGAGAGTCGTGGGTACAATAGAGAATATGTTTAATGGTAAATAAATCCTTTTTAAGAACTGTCCTCATGTAACAAAATAACACACACACACACACACACATAAAATGAGACATATTATTTAGGCTAAATCTATTCCCCATTTAAGTCTTTTAGTTTCTCTCCTACCTGTTCCCACCATTTCCCCCTCTATTTTTGTTTTTTTAAACCCACTGAATGTATCTAGTTCTGCCTTACCATGTATTGATGTAGGGTCATCTACAGAAGCATTGTAACCTCTCAAGAATTTTATCCCTAAAGAAAACAAATCCCTTTCCCTCCTGAAACCATCAATTGCCAATAGTCCCTCACCTAGAGATGAGACTTCATGAGCCCATCCTCCATCCATGCTGGGATTTTATTTTTTAAAATTAAAATGTAATTACATTATTTTCCTTTTATCTCTCCTCTTTCTGAAAACATGCCTGGATATCCCATTTTCCTTGATTTCTCTCTCAAATTCCAATTACTAATCCCTGGAATCAAATATCCTCACAAATAAACCTGGAGGAGTATTTTACTACTTTCTTTTGCATATCTTAAACCATTCAAATCAACAATCAAGATTAATGACTAAAGTCAGTACTGGGGCATTAATCATGGAAGCTTATTTGAGGATAAATTACATGGAGATAAAACAAATTAACTAAAATAAACTGAGAAAGAATTTACCAAGAAATAGAAAGATAGTAAGGAGCAAGTTATTTCTTATGAGTTCAGGAAAATTAAAAGTAAAAGAATATGCTTAGCAATTAAATTTGTGAAAGGTCAAATTAGATGGAAAACTTTTCAAAACTCATTTGATTTAGCAATTACAAGAACAACATTGATAACCTTTAACAAGACGAAAATGGATAAAGATAAGGATATTGCAGTGGATTGAAGAAGGAATTTAAAATGTTAAGGATATAATGTAATTTATACACGCTTAGGTTTTGAAAGAAGAGAAAGTGTGGGGAGGATTAAATACCACATTGGTTTTGCTATTAATTCATATGATGAGTATCAAAAATTAAGATGTCAGTATTCTTAAATTTGCATTGGAAAATGGCTTGTAGAAAATGAAAAATTAAAACAAAGAAATGTAAAAATTGATAAGAATAGCACCTATATAATTAAATGGTATTCAGAAAACACAGAGGTGATGATCACCTTTGCACCTGAGTAGTTACCATGTCATGTAACGGTTGAGGGAGGGAGATAAAATTGGAGGAACTGGTTTTCATCACTGCTCAACTGCTGGTCTCTGGATTCCTCAGCCCGGGAGACATTACTGTTTAATATAAGATTTTCTATGGGGATAGAGCTGTAGTCATCTTTATAACGAGGGGTCATTACACCAGAATGTTTGCTATTTACACTAATCACCTGAAAAGAGGCCTAATTCTGTTATAATCTTCCTGCCTTTCTTAGATAATTAAACTATTGCTTCATTTTGGATTCTAGGTATAGTGAGGCAAAGGATTACGTTAAAGTTCTCTAAAGTCTGTCGTGAAAGGAAGTTGCACAATGTTTTGAATTTATTGAGAGCATCTCTGTGATATACAATTTCAGCTGCATTGAAATTATTCTCTTATTTTCTTTTGTCCTATTTGCCTGTGGGTATCCATGGTTTCAAGGCTGAGTACAAAGGGTATTTTCAATGTCAAACATAATTTAAAAGTTATGATTCATTTGTTGGAAATCTGTTATGCTTCTGTTTAGAATCAGATATTAAGGCCTGTGTGGCATTACTGAAATCTTATATTTTTGTTTTTAACAAGTAAAATCAAAAGACTCTCTCACATCTAAAAGCCAGTAAATATATATGTGTGTGTGTGTGTGTGTGTGTGTGTGTGTGTGTGCCTAAAAGTTGTTTTATTTTCTCTTGTAATGTGACTAACGTGTCATTTGTACAAATAATATAACTGAGCACTTCAGTATGGGATAAAGGTTCTGAAAAAGTGTGTTATTCTGAGATTTGCTTTAATAGCCTCCTTCCAAAATAATCACAATAAACACTGGACAGACATAGGTGGAATAAAATCTGAATATTATTGGTAATTATTGAACCTGTTTAAATTGGCTTATGGAACTTGATATCTATTACATTATTAAAACATTATATATAATGATTCTGAAATATTTAAAATTATGAAAGGTAAAATAATCACAAACTATATGTAGATTTTACCTTCGTAATATTTTGCTTTGCTTTGTGTAGATTTACACCAACAACCTTGAGTTGACTGAGCCTACTGGCTGACAAGAAATGTTTTTCATTAAAAATATTCGTAAAACTACCTCTGCGCTATGTGTTGGATCTTGTGTGTTCCTCAAATTTTCATGTGTCCAAGACTTTACTTTGGAAAGTTGGTAAACTCCTTAAGAAGTGAGTCTTGGAGTTAGGTTTTCAAGTAAGTAGGAGGTATTCTATGGAAGTTGATTTTAAGACCCTGGTCTTTTCTGTTTTCTTTCAATTTCCTGTCACGACATACACAGCTTTTTTAGCCCAACTGTTTTCCATCGTAATGGGCTCCTTGCACATAGATTCAAAAGCAGCAGGGCTGTATTAGCTTCTTTTCTTGCCGCTGTGAGAAAACACTTAGTAAAACAGATTTTAGGGAAGATTTATTTTGACTCACAGTTTGAGACAAGATTTAATCTGGAATGGTGTGGACCGCAGGGCAGCAGGAGTGTGATGTGCCTGGTCATATTCCATCCAGAGGTAAGAAGCAGAGGAAAATGAGTGCTGGTGCTCATCTTGCTTTCTCTAGGACTGAAAGGCCATGGAATTGTGCCACTCACATTCAGGGGAGGTTTGGCCTCTTCATTTACACCTTTTTAAAAACAGTCTTATATACACGCATAAAGGTGTGTTTCCATGGTG
This sequence comes from Alexandromys fortis, assembly GCF_014885135.2. Classification (NCBI taxonomy): domain Eukaryota; kingdom Metazoa; phylum Chordata; class Mammalia; order Rodentia; family Cricetidae; genus Alexandromys; species Alexandromys fortis. The sequence continues at coordinate 1,004,238 of NW_026068131.1, read as the reverse complement.
ATTCTTAAGAATAACGTGTACAAGTTTAACCACCCTAAGAGCCAACTGACTATAGATTGAAACATCTAAAACTGGTAACCCACTCTAATTTAACAAGCCTTCATCACTGGATTAGAGGTAATGGTGCCATTCAATCTCAAATTTTCTTAAGGAAAAAAAAAGAATGCATTTTACAAACCATTTTTAAACGTCTGTTTTAGAAATTGGTATTCAAAGTATTGTTTCATTAAGACATTTTAGATAGAATTTGTTTTTTGTTGACTCTTTCCTCCATAATCCCTCATCCCTCTGCCCCCATTGTGCCTTCCTACCACCAGTAGACCCATTTTTCCTGTTTATGTCAAATGTGTTCTACAACACTTCCCCCTTTCTCAACACTTATATTTCCTTCTGCATGGTCTCCTTTTAGTTTCATGATACATGCTTAAACTCCATGTCCACATACAAATACTATACAAATATGTTTCATATGTTCTAATGTATATTAAAATCTAGACTCTTCCTGACAGAGCATATGTAATATTTGTCTTCCTAAAATGCAGTTACTGTGATTAATACAGGAATATCCAGATATATTTATGAATATTTTCCTGAAATTTTTATGATTATCATTTTTATTCATGACACAAGAACATGCCATTACATATCACGTATTCATTATCTATTCATCTCTTTTTTAATTTATTTATTAAAGATTTCTGTCTCTTCCTTACCGCCGCCTCCCCTTTCCCTTCCCCTCCCCCAACCAAGTCCCCCTCCCTTGTCAGCCCAAAAAGCAATCAGGGTTCTCTGCCCTGTGGGAAGTCCAAGGACCACCCACCTCCATCCAGGTCTAGTAAGGTGAACATCCAAACTGCCTAGGCTCCCACAAAGCCAGTACGTGCAGTAGGATCAAAAACCCATTGCCATCGTTCTTGAGGTCTCAGTAGTCCTCATTGTCCGCTATATTCAGCGAGACTGGTTTTAAACCGGGCTTTTTCAGACCCAGGCCAGCTGGCCTTGGTGAGTTCCTGATAGAACATCCCCATTGTCTCAGTGTATGGGTGCACCCCTCGCGGTCCTGAGTTCCTTGCTCGTGCTCTCTCTCCTTCTGCTCCTGATTTGGACCTTGAGATTTCAGTCCGGTGCTCCAATGTGGGTCTCTGTCTCTGTCTCCTTTCATCGCCTGATGAAGGTTAATATTCAGGAGGATGCCTATATGTTTTTCTTTGGGTTCTCCTTCTTATTTAGCTTCTCTAAGAACCCGAATTATAGGCTCAATGTCCTTTATTTATGGCTAGAAACCAAATATGAGTGAGTACATCCCATGTTCCTCTTTTTGGGTCTGGCTTACCTCACTCAGGATAGTGTTTTCTATTTCCATCCATTTGCCTGCAAACTTCAAGAAGTCCTTGTTTTTTACTGCTGAGTAGTACTCTAATATGTATATATTCCATACTTTCTTCATCCATTCTTCAATTGAAGGGCATCTAGGTTGTTTCCAGGTTCTGGCTATTACAAACAATGCTGCTATGAACATAGTAGAGCATATACTTTTGTTGTATGATAAGGCCTCTCTTGGGTATATTCCCAAGAGTGGTATTGCTGGGTCCATGGGTAGGTTGATCCCGAATTTCCTGAGAAACCTCCACACTGCTTTCCAGAGTGGTTGCACAAGTTTGCATTCCCACCAGCAATGGATGAGTGTACCCCTTTCTCCACAACCTCTCCAGCAAAGGCTATCATTGGTGTTTTTGATTTTCGCCATTCTGACAGGTGTAAGATGGTATCTTAAAGTTGTCTTGATTTGCATTTCCCTGATCGCTAAGGAAGTTGAGCATGACCTTAGGTGTCTTTTGGCCATTTGAACTTCTTCTGTTGAGAGATCTCTGTTCAACTCAGTGCCCCATTTTATAATTGGGTTGATTAGCCTTTTACGGTCTAGTTTCTTGAGTTCTTTATATATTTTGGAGATAAGACCTTTGTCAATTGCGGGGTTGGTGAATATTTTCTCCCAGTCAGTGGGTTGCCTTTCTGTCTTAGCGACAGTGTCCTTTGCTTTCCAGAAGCTTCTCAGTCTCAGGAGGTCCCATTTATTCAATGAGGCCCTTACTGTCTGTGCTGCTGGGGTTATACGTAGGAAGTGGTCTCCTGTGCCCACGTGTTGTAGAGTATTTCCCATTTTATCTTCTATCAGGTTAGGTGTGCTTAGACTGATATTGAGTTCTTTAATCCACTATGACTTGAGTTTTGTGCATGGTGATAGATATGGATCTATTTTCATTCTTCTACAGATTGACATCCAGTTTTGCCAGCACAATTTGTTGAAGATGCTCTCTTTTTTCCATTGTATACTTTTAGCTCCTTTATTGAAAATCAGGTGCTCATAGGTTTGTGGATTAAAGTCAGGGTCTTCTATTCGATTCCTTTGGTCGACTTCTCTGTTTTTATGCCAATACCAAGCTGTTTTCAATACTGTAGCTGTGTAATAGAGTTTGAAGTCTGGGATGGTAATGTCTCCAGACGTTCCTTTATTGTATAAGATTGTTTTGGCAATTCTGGGTTTTTTGTTTTTCCATATAACGTTGATTATTTTCTTCTCCAGATCTGTGAAGAATTTTGATGGGAGTTTGATAGGATTTTGATGGGGATTGCATTGAATCTATAAATTGCTTTTGGTAGAATTGTCATTTTTACTATGTTGATCCTCCCAATCCAAGAGCAAGGAAGATCCTTCCATTTTCTGGTGTCCTCTTCAATTTCTTTCTTCAAAGACTTAAAATTCTTGTCAAATAGATCTTTCGCTTCCTTGGTCAGGGTTACCCCAAGATATTTTATGCTCTTTGTGGCTAACATGAAAGGTGATGCTTCTCTGATTTCCCTCTCTGTTTCTTTATCCTTAGTGTATAGGAAGGTAACTGATTTTTTGGAGTTGATCTTGTATCCTGCCACATTACTAAAGGTGTTTATCAGCTGTCGGAGTTCTTTGGTAGAGTTTTTGGGGTCGCTTATGTATACTATCATATCATCTGCAAATAACGAAAGCTTAACTTCTTCCTTTCCAATACGAATCCCCTTGATCCCCTTATGTTGTCTTATTGCTATTGCTAGAACTTCAAGCACTATATTGAAGAGGTATGGAGAGAGTGGACATCCTTGTCTTGTTCCTGATTTTAGTGGGATGGCTTTGAGTTTTTCTCCGTTTAATTTAATGTTAGCTGTCGGTTTGCTGTAAATAGCTTTTATTATATTTAGGTATGACCCTTGTATCCCTAGTCTCTCCAATACCTTTATCATAAAGGGGTGTTGAATTTTGTCGAATGCTTTTTCAGCATCTAATGAAATGATCATATGGTTTTTTTCTTTCAGTTTATTTATATGGTGGATTACATTGATAGATTTGCGTATGTTGAACCAGCCCTGCATCTCTGGGATGAAGCCTACTTGATCATAATGGATAATTTTTCTAATGTGTTCTTGAATTCGGTTTGCCAGTATTTTATTGAGAATTTTTGCGTCGATATTCATGAGTGAGATAGGCCTGTAATTCTCTTTCTTGGTTGGGTCTTTGTGTGGTTTTGGTATCAGGGTAACTGTAGCTTCATAAAAGGAATTTGGCAATGACTTTTCTGTTTCTATATTGTGAAATACATTAAGGAGTATAGGTATTAGCTCTTCTTGGAAGTTCTGGTAGAATTCTGCATTGAAACCATCTGGTCCTGGGCTTTTTTTAGAGGGGAGATTTTTGATAACTGCTTCAAGTTCTTCGCGACTAACAGGTCTATTTAGATCTTTCACCTGGTCTTGGTTTAGCTTTGGTATATGGTACTTATCTAAAAAGATGTCCATTTCTTTTGTATTTTCCAGTTTTGTGGCATACAGGCTCCTGTAGTAAGATCTAATGATTCTCTGAATTTCCTCTGTGTCTGTGGTTATGTCCCCCTTTTCATTTCTGATCTTATTTATTTGCGTGTTCTCCCTCTGTTGTTTAATTAGTTTGGATAGGGGTTTGTCTATCTTGTTGATTTTCTCCAAGAACCAACTTTTTGTTTCATTGATTCTTTGGACTGTTTTCTGTGTTTCTATTTTGTTGATTTCTGCCCTCAGTTTGATTATTTCCAGTCTTCTACTCCTTCTGGGCACATCTGCTTCTTTTTTTTCTAAAGCTTTCAGGTGTGCTGTTAAGTCCCCAATGTATGCTTTCTCCGTTTTCTTTAAGTGGGCACTTAGTGCTATGAACTTTCCTCTTAGCACTGCTTTCATCGTGTCCCATAGGTTTGAGTATGTGGTCTCTTTATTTTCATTAAATTCAAGGAAGACTTTAATTTCTTTCTTAATTTCTTCCTTGACCCAGGTGTGGTTCAGTAGTTTATTGTTCAGTTTCCATGAGTTTGCCGGCTTTCTGGGGGTAGCATTGTTGTTGCCTTCTAACTTTAATCCATGGTGATCTGATAAGACACAGGTGGACACTGATATTCTTCTATTCGTCTTTTGATAGACATCTAGTTTAATCATTGCTATTGTGAATAGAGAAGTAGCAAGCATCTATGTGGTTATCTCTGTAGTAAGATGTAGAGTTTGGGGAGTTTGTGACAAGGAATGGTACAACTGGGTCATACTGAAGCTCTAGCATTTATTGTTTTCAGATAATTCCACATCAATTTTTCATAATGACTACAAATGTTTATGATACCACCAGCAGTAAATAAGGGTAAACGTCACATTCTTTTTGTTGTTGTTGTTTATTTTTTTTAGTTGTTGAAAAATATTTCTGCCTCCTTTCCGTTTCCCATTCCCTCCTCCTCCTCCCACACATCGTCCCTTCCCGCTCCCCTCCCCTCTACCCAAATCCTCTCCCCGTACCCCCATTCCATTCCCCCTCCCTCTTGAGACTGAAGAGCAGTCCAGATTCCCTGCCCTGCAGGAAGTCCAAGGTCCTCCCACTTCTATCCAGGTCCAGGAAGGTGAGCATCCAAACACGCTAGGCTCCCACAAAGCCAGTTCATGTATTAGGATCGAAACCTAGTGCCATTGTCCTTGGCTTCTCATCAGCCTTCATTGTCCGCCATGTTCAGAGAGTCCGGTCTCATCCCATGCTTATTCATTCCCAGTCCAGCTGGCCTTGGTGAGCTCCCAGTAGATCAGTTCCACTGTGCAGGTGTCCAGGGAGATGTCCCCAGATAGTACCTTGGGCAACTGAGGAGAGGGAACCTGAAATGACCCTATCCTATAGCCATACTGATGAATATCTTGCATATCACCTTAGAACCTTTATCTGGCAATGGATCGAGATAGAGACAGAGACCCAAATTGAAGCACTAGACTAAGCTCCTAAGGTCCAAATGAGGAGCAGAAGGAGGGAGAACATGAGCAAGGAAGTCAGGACAAAGAGGGGTGCATCCACCCACTGTGACAGTGGAACTAAACTTCACATTCTTAAAAGCATGTTACCATTCATTTACTTTCTAATAACCATTCTGTCTGTGAGGGAGATGAAATTGCAAAATACTTTTAATGTGTATTTTACTCATTGGCTACAGATGTTGAATACCCTTAAAATTATTTTTAGCCATTGTGTTTTTTTCCTTTGAGAAAGGTCTGTTCTTTTCATTTGCCATTTATTAGCTGGCACTTTGGATTTGGTATTTAATTTTAGCAGTTCGTTATATATTTTAAACATTAATCCCTTGACCGTAGTGTTATTGATAAAGATTGTTCTCCTGTTCTATAATATGCTTATTTATTCTGCTTAACAGTTCCTTTTATTGTACAGAGCTTTTTAGATTTCACAAAATTCCATTTTTTAATCTTTAGAGACCATTACCGTTATTGGAATTGTTTTCCTGACTATGCATAAACCTTGAAATATTTTCTCTATGTTATTTTCGCCACTTTCCGCTTTTTAAGTTTTAAAGTTTTATTCCACTTTTAATTGATCTTTGTGAAGTACAAGACATAATGGATCTTACAGTATTGTATGAGTTTATTTCAAAGTTCTCTAATATTTTCCATTAACCCACCTGTTTTTATTATTCTTGATATTATTGAGCTCTACATATTTCTCTGCTCTGCTCCCTTCCTCTCCCATCCCCTTCAACCCTCCCCCATGGCCCTCATGCTCCCAAGTTACTCTGGAGATCTCGTCTTTTTCTATTTCCTATGTAGTTAGACCCATGTATGCCTCTCCTAGGGTCCTCATTGTTGTCTAGGTTCTCTGGGACTATGACTTGTAGGCTGGTTTTCTTTGCTTTATGTCTAAAAGCCACTAATGAGTGAGTAAATATGATATTTATCTTTCTGGGTCCTGGTTACTTTCTGGGTCCTGGTTACTTCACTCAATACGATGTTTTCTAGATCCATCTATTTACCTGCAAATTTCAAAATGTCATTGTTTTTTTTTTTTTTCCTGCTGTGTGGTACTACTCCATTCTGAAAATGTACCACATTTTCCTTATTCATTTTTCAGTAGGCATTTAGGTTGTTTCCAGGTTACGGCTATGATAAACAATGTTGCTATGAACATAGTTGAGCACATGTCCTTGTAGTATGATTGAGCATCATTTGGGTATATACCCAAAAGTGGTATTGTTGGGTTTTGACATAGGTTGTTTCTTAATTTTCTGAGAAATCGCCATACTGATATGCAAAGGGGCTGTACCAGTTTGCATTCCCACCAGCAATGCAGGAGTGTTCCCTTTACCCCACAAACTTTCCGGCATAAGTTATCAGTATTTTTGATCTTGGCCATTCTTACAAGTGTAAGATAGAATCTCAGAGTTGTTTTGGTTTGCATTTCTCTGATATCTTAGGGTGTTGAACATTTCCTTAAGTGTCTTTCAGCCATTTTAGATTCATCTTTTGAGAGTTTTCTGTTTAGGTCTGTGCCCCATTTTTTTATTGGATTATTTGTTCTTTTGTTGACAATATCCTTGAATTCTTTATTTATTTTGGGGATCAGTCGTCTGTCTGATGTGGGGTTGGTTAAGATCTTTTCACATTCTGTAGGCTGCCGTTTGGTCCTGTTGAACATGTCCTTTGCTTTACAGAAGTTTTTCAGTTTCAGGAGGTCCCATTTATTAATTGATTCCTCTGTGTCTGAGCTACTTGGGGTTTTATTTAGGACATGGTCTCTTGTTCCAATGCATTCAAGTATACTTCGCACTTTCCTTTCTATGAGATTCAGTGTAGTTGGCTTTATGTTGAGGTCTTTGATTCATTTGGACTTGAGTTTTGTGCATGTTGATAGATACAGATCTATTTTCATTCTTCTACATGTTGATATCCAGTTATACCAGCACAATTTGTTAAATATTTTTTTCCATTTTATATTTTTTGTTTCTTTGTCAAAAGTCAGGTGTTCATAGGTGTGTGAAACAGTATCTGGGTCTTGATTTGGTTCTATTGGTCCTCCTGTCTGTTTTTATGTCAATACCAGGCTGCTTTCAGTACTATAGCTCTGTAGTAGAGTTTGATGTCAGGAATTGTGATGCCTCCAGAAGTTCATTTTTTGTACTGGATTGTTTTGGTTATCCTGGTTTTGTTGTTGTTGTTGTTGTTTTTGCCACATAAAGTTGAGTACTATTCTTTTGAGGTCTGTGAAGAATTTTTCTGGGATTTTGGTGGACATTGCATTGAATCTGTAGATTGCTTTTGGTAAGATTGCCATTTTTACTATGTTAATTCCACCTACCCAAAAGCACGGCAGAACTTTCCATATTCTGGTGTTTTATTCCATTTCTTTCTACTAATATTTAAAGTTCACCATGACTAAATAATGTAATTTGGGGTCAGATTTTATGAGAACTTCAACAGTGTTCTTTCTTGTTACATGTGTAAGATGAAATCAACTCCAGAGGAGGTCTCTGCTAGAGCTTGCTCCCACAAAGGTTACTGGCTTTGGCCTGCTCCCATAGAGGTCATTGGCTCTCATGTCCACTCTCTCTTATGTGACATGTGGTGGTATACATATATATGGCAATTGATAATGGGATCTTCTATGGGTAGTATGATATGTACCTCAAGATCTGGAGATAGAGTAAAAATGAGGGAAATCTTCTGGTGGCCATTTATGTTCTATGCAGACCTCCTTTATGACCGAGGTCTGCCACATGAGTATGAGGATACCCTGAAACAATTGAAGGTGTAGAGCACACATTGCCATCCTTAAGAATAGGAGAGTTGTGACAAAATTTTTGAAAAATATCCTTTGTGATAGCTGCACAGCAGTCCCATGGGTAATATGACAAGCACTGAGGCCAAGATGTCTGTCAAGCAGAAACTTTCTTGTGTAGGGGTAAGATTACAATAAAAAAGAAGCATGACACTAATTTCTCCACATTAACTTCTGATTCTTCTGATACCTGACAAAAGAGAGGAAGGGATAAAGTTTAACTTGTCATTTCTTGCATCTGGTGGTCCAAAATAATCGTGTATAAATTACATCTGTGCTAAAGAGAAACTACTGGGATCCAAAATTGTGAAACCCATAGGAAGAGTTAAAAATAGCAAAGGGCCTAAACAATGAAGAAATGTTAGAAGATACCCCTCAGGTCCAACTGCTAATACAGAGCAAAGGAAAACTCCTCGATTCAGTATACAGATGGTGGTTTTAATAATGACATGGTGTAGAAAACCATTATACTCAGGGACTATTCTGTCTTGGAAGTTCTTGAATTGAGAAGCAAGAGGTGAAAGAAACTTTCATAGCCTGATCTGTGAGTCTGTGAGACATGGATGCAGCTGGAGTGAGTCTGAGTACTGTAAAGCAGAGAAAGAGAATAGTGTAGCCATTGCTTCGTTCCAGAGATGAAAGTTCCATAGCCTGAAGCAGTTTGAGATAAATCTGTCCCTGATGTACTGATTCAGGGGCATGTGATAATCACAGTGTGGGGGGTCTCAACATATTTCAGGAACTAGAAGACAACAGATAAGCTACAGGAGCTACTGAGGTAATTTGGTACTCAGTTCACTGGACCCAGTAAGACTGTGTTTGCCAGTCCATTAAAAAATCAAGTATTTCATTTGGGACATTGGGACTGGAATGAGACTATATTTGCCGAGACTCATATTGGCCATGGTCTTTATGCAGTGATGGAGATTTTATTTGATCTAAATGACTTAGAATGACATGTAAATCAGGTCCGCTATGTGAATAAAAATTGCAAAGTGCTAAAGAAATCTAGAGATGAGAGACAGGCAAAACAGACAAATGGATCTGATCTGTCTGAGTCACTGAAAGGAATATGTAGCATGATTTATGTTGAGTTAGAATTCTTAAGGGAAAAAAAGTGATGGAAAGCCAAATGGGCTAGTGAGCTTTTAGAAAGTTTTAAAGCCAAAAGAGTTGATAGAAGGCAAAAAGGATAATGTGGTGAAATGAAAAAGACCACCCTTGTCCTAGGGTCAAGCAATTAGCCACAGAATAAACTGGGTGCACTTCTCCCCTACAAAAAATATATGTTGGGGTTGATATGATTTGCCATACCTACTCTGAGCCCTGTGGCTTATGGTGAAATAACAACAGAAACTACATCCATACTGTCACTTTAGAGCCTATCAGACCCACAGGTCCATGTTGAATATAAGTCACAATAGGTCTGAGCATGGCCTTACTCTTTCCTGGCCATGGCGTTATTAGAGCTGATTGAGCTCATTTGACCATAGAGAAATTAATGGAGGATCCATTGCAAATACCCAAGAATAAGGAGAAGTAGCACATGGCTAGGGATCATAGATTCAGCTATATAAATAAGGTAGTATCTCCCATCCATGCCATGTCAGTCCTTCTGAGAAAAAATGATATAAACAATGGAGTCCTTTCATTCTGCATTAGACTTTGCTAACATTTTTCCTTTAGTACATTCTTAACTACTTATTCCTAAGATGAAATGATACTTTGAATGGTTGGTGACGAATTTTCAGAGATCTTGTTGATCTTCTGCAAATAGGTTTTACGCAGACCATATAATGCTTACCTCTGAAATTCTTAGAGATTGTCCAGGCTTATTTATGAATGACTTGAAACAAATTAGAGTTATCTGAGTAGACAGAACCACAGTTGAGAAAATTCCTTCATAAAATTGGCCTATAGGCAAGACTTTGGGGGCATTTTAATAATTAGTGATTTATTTGTGAGGCTCTAACTCATTGCTGGTGGTGGCACCCCAGGGTAGGTAGTCATGGGGTATGGAGAGCCAACCAGTAAACAGTACTTCCTCCATGACCTCTGCATAAATTGCTGCCTCTAGGATGCTTCCTTGATTTTCTGCCCTGATTTCTTTAGATGATGGACTGTGATTTGGAACTGTAAACTGAAATAACCCTTTCCTCACTGAGATATTTGCAGTCATTTTTTTTTAAATCACAGGAGTGGAAAACCTAACATAGCTCTAGAAAACCTTCTGGAAAAAAAACAATAAAACAGTAGCTTTAAAATGTGGATGAAGGTGTCCGGTATGGGTGCCTTTTTAGCACTCACAGAAATTATCATGTTAAATGAAGAACATAATGTCAGGAATGGACAGCCTTCTTATGGGTTGTTGGTCAGACAATCCACAGACACCCTCGGAATGGTAAAGGTTATTGCCACTGCTGCTTGTTGTATGCCAAAACTAGATAGTAAGACACTATTCCTGAAAATGCCACACCCTTTGGTTTCTGGACATAGAGAAATCAAGCTAGGAACAAGCTCTAAGCTGTCTAGCTACTGACTGGCTATAATTTTAACAGAAGGGACATGGAGGCCGCTAGAAAAGGACTGTTGCCAACAATCCTACTCAGCTGTACATTCTGCATGCCATGCAACTGAAATGCATTATGCTCCATTGCAATGTGTGCTAGCTGGTGCAACAGTATCATGAAATGTTATGAGAACACCCAACAACTTTCTGTTTGAAAGTGAGGTCCATTCCAGAAGACAGAATGCATATTTAATACTATAAGCCAGGATAGAAACTCATAGCTGAGAAAGCCCCAGTAGGGAAGCAACTTCTATTTGTTGTTTTTATTTAATGGATTTTATATGCCTGACAAATTGCCTTTTAAGCACCCATATTTATGCTTATAGTGTGCTGCTGCAATCTGCCTTGGTAGAGAACTTCTTATAGTGAGTGGTATTTGCTACTAGAAGGAATAATAACTAGTTAAATATTGAGAATAAGTAATTGTTGAGGGGCCATGGCTTCCCAATGCTCAAAAACGGATCATGGACATACCACACATTCCAAGGATCAGGGAACACAGTGGAAGAGGGGGTTAAAGGAACGTAAGAGCTTAAGGAAAGGGATGCATCATTAAAGTGTGGTCATATCCTTTCAGACATAATGTGATGCCATCTTTGATAGACAATATTTTGGCCAGGTATTCATGGCAAGCAATTGAGAAAACAATAGTGATAGATAGGTTATGGTAACAGTAGTGGAGTTATTGACAATATTGAGTAGATGAAGATAGGGCATAGGATCCTCATGAAGGTCCAGCCCATGCTTCTGCTATCTATTATTCCCCTAACTACTAGTAGCCTTAGGAGATGTTATGGTATATAGAAAGTTGCAAAGGATAACTGTAAGAAACACTTCATGACTCAGTTCCTCTAACATTGAAATCAGTGGTGGACCGGGATGTTGGAGGAAGGGCTGTTAATTAGTTTCCTGCCGCTTAGCCCCAAAATAATCACACAGAAACCATATTATTTAAATCACTGCTTGGTCCATTAGCTTTAGCTTTTTCTTTTTCTTTCTTTATTAAAAATTTCTACCTCCTCCCTCCTCCAATTTCCCTTCCCCTCCCCCTCCCTCTCCAGTCCTAAGAGAAGTCAGGGTACACTGCCCTGTGGGAATTCCAAGGCCCTTCTCCCTCCACCCAGGTCTAGGAAGGTGTGCATCCAAACAAACTAGGCTCCCAAAAAGCCAGTACATGCATTAGAATCAAATCCCAGTGCCATTATCATTGGCTTCTCAGTCAGCCCCCGTAGTCAGCAACATTCAGAGAGTCCAGTTTGATCACATGCTTGTTCAGTCCCAGTCCAGCTAGCCTTGGTGAGCTCCCATTAGATCAATCCTACCATCTCTGTGGGTGGACGCACCCCTCGCTGTCCTGACTTCCTTGCTCATCTTCTCCCTCCTTCTGCTCTTCATCTGGACCTTGGGAGCTCAGTCCAGTGCTCCCATGTGGGTCTCTGCCTCTATCTCCATCCATTGCTGGATGAATGTTCTATGGTGATATGCAAGATATCATATCACCATATGTGTGGCTATGGGACAAGGCCAGTTTAGGCATCCTCTCCTCTGCTGTCCAAAGACCTAGCTGGGGACACCCCCTTGGACACCTGGAAACCCCTCTAGAGCCAAGTCTCTTGCCAGCCCTAACATGGCTCCCTTAATTAAGATATCTTCTTCTCTTATATTAATTTAACCCATTACTATTAATCTATGTATCACCACGTGGCAGTGCCTTCCCGGCAAAGTTTCAGCATTTCTGACTCTGGCAGTGACTCCATGGCATCTCTCTGATTTCGCCCTTCTTTTTCCCAGCATTCAACCTATCTTTCCCTGCCTACATAAGTTCTGCTTTGCTATAGGTCCAAGACAGTTTCTTTATTCATTAATGGTAATCACAGCACACAGAGGGGACTTTCACATCACTGGGACTCTGTGGTGATGTAGTTGCTTGGGGTAATACACACTCAAGTAAGTACTGTAACCCCTTGGCTGTGTTCTCTAAACCAAGTTAATGCATTGCTTTGACAAACTCAAACTGGACTTTGATGGAACCATTATTTGGTGCCTCACTGATGCTCTCTCTGTCCATATTTTATGTCCTTACATTTGCTTGATTGCAATGTTCATGTATATTCTCCATGTTTGCTCACAACAGCCTGATTACCCATTCCTCTGCGGTTCTTTCACTGGCAGAAACAATACAGATCAGTGGGGTGTCTGCAAATAGTGGCATCTGGGACAGTAGTGGTGGTCACCAGGGGTCTATTCATGGGAAAAGCTAATTGGCAGTGCCTGTCCTTTGAGCAGTTCACTGGCCTAATCTACAGGGCAGCTATGGGTGATACAGTACCAGCAGCTGCAGCACTGCAGCAGTGGGTACCCAAGGCCATGTGTGGGAGTTCACTCTTGTGCCGAGCAAATATGGTCAGAGATCCAGGAGCTGGCCGCAGCAGCTTGGCTCATTGATGCTACAGCCCCAGTCCTCCTCCTTTCCCTAACTGTATTCAGTCACTTAGACACAGCTTCTAACCTACCAGTTTATCCAGACTTCTATTATCCCACCCCATTTTATCCTAATGACCAATCAATTTACCTCACATTTCCCTTCCATGCGGCCACTTCTCAACAAGGACTAGCAGTGTCACATTTAGAAAGGTACATAAGTATAATCACTGTCTATAACTGCTGTGTGTGTCACTTGCCCCTGACCATTTTCTTTATGATATCTTTTATTCTCCTCTCCCACCTTTTGGGAGCTTACCCTTTACTGAATCTGATACTTGGAGAAACTAAAGCCCCTAGAGCACTTTTAATTCCACACATTTGTTTCTGCGGCAACGGTGTGACCATGCCAGGAAGAGGTTCTGTTTAATCAAGTTTAATTCCCAGGCTGTTGCACCTACAGTCAATATGTCCTTTTTAGGCGACTGGCTACTGAGTTGCTCTTTTAGAGCTTAAAATAGTACAGGGGCCTGCACTAAGGAAGAAACAGCTTTCATTAGCTTTCGCTTTATTTATTTATTTTTAATTGAGCACATACATAGTCACAAAGGATTTGTAAAGGTTTGTAGTTTCAAACACTTGAAAAATTATTCCCATCAAAATATACTTAAGTACAAAAACCAGCTGACACCCAATAATCAGAGTGAACCAACTCTGAACCCTTAATTTGACAGCTCCCCTTTTGAAAAGATCGTCTGGATAGAGCTTGGAGCTCCAAAACTTCATAATTCACTCCTGCCGGTTGTCAAACAGTACAGTTTTGAAAGCAGGTGCTTCGTTGAGGTGAAGGGTTTCCCTCATCTGTAACCTGTTTCAGATCCATTCCAGGGTAGCACACTGTTCCAAAGTCCAACATCAATATTCAGTCTTGGGGAAGTTTCAGTGTTCCATATAAACGAGCACACATGAGTAAAATTCAGGATTTTTTTCTTTTTTTTTGCAGTTTGTGAACTATCTTGGCAGAAAAATGGTTAAATATAACACCATCAAACACTTTAAGCACACTTTCGAAGAGCACCGTAATGAGTACTATTACACGTAATATATTACTATGATCTCTAAAACACAAACAAATAGAAATGTGTAATACAATTATTTAGAATTACATTGAATCATAAATAACGGGGGTTCTTAGAAAAGGGATGACAATTCAGAATAGAAACCCTGTGTCACTTCCATACTTTGTAAACACTTTACCTCGTTCAAGTTTTGTCCTTTGATTTCTTATCTGCTGCTCTCTTCAGAGCAGAAGTGCTAAAATTCTGAGAAACCTACTTGAGAGACTAAGTCAACAGTATTCATTCACCTATTACTTGGCTTGAGCTTCTTTTGTTCAGTTATCTAGAATTCAGCTGGTGTCTCAGCTTTACTCTGGAAAACTCTTTCCTCTCAGCAGTATTCTGTCCAACCAAGTTTCAAGTAATCTACACTGGCAGTAGACGCTTCTCTTTTTTCCCATGAGATCCATCAAGTAGTCTTTTCTTAAACATCTGCATAACCATCTTAGTTGTGTACAGGTCAGCACTTCAAAGGGAATACAGCAACAGCAATTTACCAATCACAGTAGTAACATTTACAATTATAGTAATAGTAACAGCAATAATCACAAGGTAGGTAACAAGAAAATGAACCTATTAACAACAATAATACCTGTTATCACAGATAACTCTTACAATAGCCCTGTAAGGAAGTAGGTATTATTATCCACCTTTTATAGATGAGGAAACTGGGGAACACTAAGGCCACATGGCTTTCCTAAGGTCACCCAAATAGTTGATGCAAGAAAAAAAACATTGTTGTCCCATTATTCTGAGTCCCAGGCTTGTTTCCATTGTAGATACTTCTTGCCTTACATCAAAATCAAAGCACCAAGTGCTTTTACTTGTACAGATGCTGTATCCATCACACATATTGAATATGTGCTAGATTTCTTTCACGAACGGGTTTCTTGAAGCCATTCATTCTCTGCTAAAGTAAATCAATTAGATCACCAAAGTCTCGTATCTAAGGTAAAGTTTGTGGCCACGAATAAACTTGTCTTCTACATAAAGTTAGTTAAATCAGTTCACAACAATATAGTTCTTAAATTTATAAGCAGATACTAATGCCTACATTTATAATCAGATACTAAATTTTAACTATTCACAAAGAAAATCTAAGCACACAGTTTAGAGGAATGCTGAGATCTCAAGAAAACTGTTAGACTTTTCTCAATATCCTTGCGCATGGTGCCCTCTGATGGATTTTCTAAACCAACTTAATACACAAAAGTAAGAATCTTCACTCTTGTTCACTCTCTTTTTAGGTAGGAAGGGAAACTCTATGACAAAAAGCAAGAAACTGAAAGAGGGAGATTTGTGTACAGGGAAAACCAGAAAAGGAATAATGAATTAGCATTAGACTTCGATCAACACCAAGGAGAGGAGGGAGGGAAGGAAGGGGAGAAGAAGGGGAAAGGAGAGGAAGAGAGAAAGAGTGAGAGACAGAGAGAAGGAAAGGAGAGAGAAAGAAAGGGAAGGTGGGAGAGAGGGAAAGCAAAGCAGGGGAAGCAAACGGAAAGAAAGACTAGAGTCTACAATGGAACAAAGCACCGGAAATGAGGAGGCTTCAATTAGTGAAGAGATGATGAGCCTCAGCACAGGAAGTTCGGAACCTCTGGTTAAGGCAGCAACCAAAATCCAAGATTAAATATCCTAGGACAAACAAATCTGGAAAAGTGAGCACCTGGGTGGAATGTTGAAAGGAGAGAGAAGCAGTGTTGTAGACTATGAGGGTACTTCCGGAAGGGAGTGTATAACACCGTATGAATGAGACTGAAATAATCAACAAAAGAGAATGTAGACTATCAATTAAAGTGAACTGGGTTGAAATGGGTATATGAGAAAAAGAAAGGAAATGAACTTGATGCAGTTAGAGAAAAGCATAGAAAAAGCAAAGGAATGGAATTAGCACATGAGAACACAAATTTGATTTTGAATCTGCACAATTTTCACACGGAGATAGACAACATCAAAAAAATCAAATCAAATCAAACAAAGTGAAGCACCAACTGTAAAGAAATGCTGTTTCCAAAGGTAAAACGTTGCCACAATCTCAGAGCCTCCAAGACTTCACTTTAAGGCATGAAATCTTGTCTAGGCTCAGTTAGCATGAAAATTACAGGTAGAAATAAGTGAGAGCACCAGGCAGGTGGATAGCATGAGAGGTAACAAGGAGCAACATATGCATGCTTATACCTGTGTGAACATAAAAGTGTATGCATGTGTGTGCATGTATGCACTTGATTATGTCATGTTAAGGTGTGACAAATTATAGTTGATAGGGAATAGTTTGGGGGTGGGGATGCTGATCTGCTTGTTGTGAAAGTATTAGGAGAAAGGTATGACCACCAGTCAGTTAATAGTCAATTCAGATGGCCAGTTTTGATAGGAAAGTTCAACAAATTCATCAGAGACCACATATGCCTGTATACACTAGTTCAGTTAGCTCAAAGTCCAAGTAATTCCTCCAGATGAAGTCCACAGTAATCTACAAGATGAGATATCTGAAGCTGGGGAAATCAGTCTAACATCAAAGATCTGTAGACTGGGTGTACAGAGTCACATTTACAAAGATGGGGTAATAAAAGTCCAGAGTCGCTCAGCAGTATTTCTTGTTCCTTGCCATGAGTATTTGCCTCAGACTAAGTTGATGCAGAAAGTCATTATAAGACAGCACCAAGTCGGTGCACAAGTGCAGTGGAGAAAAGGGTGTTCCCAACGGTAGAGAGGGGCTGGCAAGTGGTCTTCCTAGTAACGCTTTACACGGACCTCTCTCAATCACAGTTCCTCCATCTCACTATCACTATTAGCAATAATCACAGGTCAAAGCTGGAGGCAAAGAAAGACTCTTATTCAGGATATCTAGTTCTCGAAAGTTCATCTTCAAAGGTACATAAGGTAAGTAACAACGAATTCCTTCAGGGTCTGGCCAGTCAGTTCTCCACATTATGGCACAGTGGACCTATCAAGTAGAGTTCTGACGCCAGAACTAAGACTGTGAGGGTGCACATAATAGTAAAACACTGTACTCAACATCTAAGTTAAAGGTTATGCCATCGCTGACTGAATTGTCTGTGCGAGGGTACTCATTAAACAAGGTTCTGATGGATCAGATGGGTGCCCAACTTAGTGACTGGTAGTCTGCACGTGAATGCAAAAGTAAGCATCCTGGGTGGAGGGCCCCGCCGCCACCTCTTCATCTAGGGAGGGATCTGGATCTGATGAATCCCCCTGAACAGAACCCTGGGAATTATCCCCTGTAGCCAAACTGGGATCCTCAACTATCGGGGCCTCTGGAACAGCCAGGGGAACTCGTAGCAGTGAAGATGCCTTGAGTTCCTGAAGCTCATGACTCTCGGGTGCATTTATTTTCTGAACCTGGGAGCTCTTACATAAAAACAGTGCTTGCACTCTTGAAGATGTTACCGATCTTAGTTTGGCACGGAAGCTCCTGTTGAGCCAGCAGTAGATGAAAGGATTGTAGCAGGTGCTGCTCATTGCCAACCAGTGAAAGGCATAAAAAAGCACGGTATCATTCTCTACGCCTGCATTGGATATAAGAACCACATAGAAATTAAGTGGAAACCAACAAACTGCAAAGACCAACACAATAAGTATCAGCATCCGGATGCTCTTCTTCCGCTTCTGGTAGTGTGCCATCAGTTGACGGGCAGATGCATCGCCAATAGCATTCTGGAGCCACAGCCGCTTTCCTAGGTGAGAATAGGTTACAACAATCACCATAAGTGGCAGAACATACAGCAAGATAAATATACCAAGGTCCACATATTTTGAAACCAGCTGGCTGGGTCCAGGATAGGAAGGGATGCAGTAGCTCATGGCAACACCATCCCTGGAGCAAAACAGAAAAAAAAATGTTAAGATAACTGAAAGGGTCCCAGAAAGCTTCTAGGAGCTACTTTACACTGTATGTCCATAAGAAATCTCAGTCCCTTCATAGTTTCGGTCTTAATTTCTTCAATTTTGAAATTAAGGGGTTGCACTAAAGTGTTATCTCTGGTGGGCCTAGTGTGGGTATAGAACAATCTGAACACAGCTAGATTCTTCATTACTAGTGACCTTAACTTGATGGCCCATCCTATTGGTTCCACTAACACATTGGAATTAGAAAATAACACCAAAAGTTTTAGTCAGGAAAATGGGGGATGGATGAAAACAAAATTAAGAACATTGCAAATGTCCACTTTCTGGGAGTCTCTAGAAAGAAAAAGGTGAAATTACACATTATGTCTGACTTACTCGTTCATGACGATGATTAGATTCTGGTAAATTGCATGCGGAAGAGCAAGGAATATAGCAATACTCCAGATCGCGGCAACAACCATTAAGCTTTGGGAGTATGTTAGCCTTGGTGTCATTGGGTGCAGAATGACCTACAAAAGACCAAAAACACCCTTCGTGAATCAGCCAAGATCAGTGTGGTTTGCATAATCAGACACAGGTTGATGAATTTCTGCTTGGATTAAAAAGAGAAGCATAAAACGCAAGTACAGGGATGAAACTCTGAAATTCACAATGGTATCTACCTGTAGGAGTATGACAGTGGGGAGAAGTGTCAGAAGCAGTCCACATACATATTCTAGTTTCAAATACAGCTCCGCCTTGTAGATTTCTGCAAGATGTCTAGTGTTCCCGACTATTTCCCACCCCCTGCTCTTTTATTCAAAAGTGCCCTCAAGTGGTCTTACCCGGTGCCGGTCCATGGCAACAGCCATAAGTGTAAGAGTTGAAACATGGAGGGAGCAGTACTGAGCGAAACGACTGACATGACACAGGACCCTACCAAACACCCACTGTCCAGCCAGGAAACGAGTCTAAGGGACAAAAGCAAGGAAAAGGTGTAGGTTATTTATTCAAATGTTATCCTCAAACACTGCGGAGAAGCTAGAATCTAGATGAAGGCTCCAAATATGTATATTCCCCTTTGCTTTTGTAGTCCCATCACCCACCCTTAAAATGGAACAGCATCTTTTTTATGTACTGAAACCAACTCTATATATATCACTCACCATAGCAAATGGACAGTTGAGAAGGATTATCGTAATGTCAGATACTGCCAGATTGAAGATGAGAAGGCCCGTTGATTTTTTGATTTCGTTGTGCTTGAGAAAAACCTGGCATACCAGGAAGTTGCCAAAGAGAGATACAATTGAGGCGACAAAATATGCAATACTCAGCACAACCTTGGCAATGATGTGGGCATTGTTCCCGATCCATTTTTTCATTGTTTCTGTTGGCCATTCCATTTCTACAGTTGAGTTGGTTGCTTTCAGACTTGTGTGACTGTAATTGTGATCCTCGATCAGTGGAACCCAACTGACATTTGGTCGGAACCAATCAAGTAAACTTTCCATATGTGACAGCAAAGAAATGTTCATTTTTGTTTAGGGAGAAGAATTAAACAGGTCCCAAGAGACCAGAAAGGATATAGATGATGAAGTCCTTTTCCAAATCTTCACAAACAGAAACTCCTGGTTCCACCTAAAATGGAAATTATCAAAGACTTTAGCATTTTATAGAATAATGAGCCCAAAGAAGCCAGGATCTAAGGTGTTAACCTTTTTATAGTAAGAGGAGAGAAGCCAGCAGGCTTGCTAATCAACCCACTTTCATTAAAATGATGGGATCCTATCAAGCCAATTAGATCACCCATATAGAATGCTACATATACTACCTTGTTTTATTACCATGATAGTGTATAAATCTTGCCTAAAACAGTCACTGCCTTCTAATATATTCCATTAATTAATTGCTTAGTAATAAATGTATAATCAGAGTTGTGTTATTGAGGTCTAGCAAAATAGGTAACTCTAGATTATTGCCATAATTTGTAGTGTTATGGGAGTCTGAACTTCCTACCTTGCCTTGTGAAAGCAAAGATAGGTCTTTGACTGCCCTGACTTGTACTGAGAATTTTATATAAATAAAACAATCAAGCCAGAAAAAAATGGACTTCCAAAGACGTGACTAGTCTCCAACTGCAGGAGCTGAAATCTATTTAAGAATATGCACGTTTACATACATGTAAAAGGCTAGGATGTCAGAGACTGTAAACTTAAAGGCAAGATTTTTGTTTACATTTCTATACTACCCACTCCTGTCACTAACTTGAAGTATGACTGTGCAAATAACTATGCTTAACAAAAATTAGTTACATATTTCTAAATTTTATAGAAAGACCTGGAATGTTTCAACATAAAGAAATGGAAAATTTGCGAGATAAAATGGATGCCAATTACATAGTCCAGTAATTTTACATTGTATACATTTGTCAAAATGTAGTAATATACCCATAAATATGCATAGTCATTGTGTCAATCAAAAATAAAACTACATACTTAAAAGCATTTTTTGCCTTGGTTTCTCCAACTACCTAGCGGCAATTATATATACTTCATAAGCCAGTGGCATAGATTAAATTAGCATGTATGAAAGAAAATGTCTACAATTCAAACACCTTCTTCAAGATGGAAAAATCTCTGGGTTTTCTTAAACTAGAAAGCTACTTTTTGTTATTATTCTTAAACAAATAAGGTCTGGCCATAAGGGAGAAAATGGTGCAGTGTGTGTGTGTGTGTGTGTGTGTGTGTGTGTGTGTGTGAAGTGTTTTGTTGTTAGTGCATGTCCATGGAAGTTATGCATGGGCATTTGTGTGTATGTGTTTTGTGTTACTGATTTGTTTTGTTTTAGAAAGTTATGTTGTTACTTATGTGAACTCACATGTAACATGACTATATTTCCACAATTGCAGACTTGTAAAGTGTGCGTTTTCTAAACACCACCTTGTGTGCTTGTGTGGTATGTTTGCATGCTATATGTTTATGGGATGAGTTTCTCTGCTATGCATGTTCTTGTTTTGTATGTTTTGTTGCATGCATCTGGTATATGTTTGTGTAGAACAAACAATGCATTGCTGTCTGTGATATTGATAATATGGGGCAGGAGACACAGACCTTCCTTCTTTTTTCCTTTCTACTTCCCATCTCTTTCTGTCTCCTTCTCTACCCCACAAAATTTACTATGGAAAATTGGTGATGCAGCTGAATGCCACTTAGCATGCCTGCAGAAAATGGATTCCATACTCCACCCTCCACAATTAAATAAATCCCAAATAATATTTTAGCAGGCAGAGTACTCCCTGTTTTTTGGGGGGATTGTTTTTTATTTTTTGTTTTTTTTCCCCTCCCCCCGCCCCAGTATAGGTGACACTAAGGCGGAAGGATTACAAGTCTGAAGACAGGCTGGGCTATTAATCACTTCCCCCTGGAGATGCTTAGTGGGAGCCTGTCTTTAAAAAAAAAATGTGGTATGGGGGTAAACAAGAAGCATCCTTATACTAAGGCTAAGGGTCCCTTTTAACCACATATATACCCTAAATGTCCCTTCTGACTAGGGGCAGTCAGGCTATGGTGGGTGACTCCTCTAAACAAGGGCTGTTCCAACATAGCATCTAAATGAGTCAGGCATTGTGCCTTAAAGGTTTGAGTCTCTGCCCTTCCCTTCATTTCAGGGGAGTATGGGGGGGGGGAGAGCTCCAAGCAGGTTCTGGCATTTTCTAGACCATCAAGTGGGTAAGGGATTTAAAAAACAGGTAAGAACTACTTCTTCCCAGCAAGACTTTTCTTTAGCCAAATGGTCAGTAGGGGGCAGTGGAGAGGAATATATAATTTCATTCCAAGCCCCTTCCTCAAATTTGAGGAGGGTGGGGCTGTAAGAAATTGCATCATCATGAGACCTCTTAGCCTCCTAAGGGTGGTTGCTATTGGTGACCACCCCTCAACCTCCAGCAACACCCTGGAGACTGAGATTCTATAGTTCTAATTACAGGAATTTGCTTTTCTTTTTTTTCTTTTTTTCTTTTTTTCTTTTTTTTTTTTTTTTTGACTGCGGGTAGAAAGGATGGTGAACACTGATTCATCTCTACCCTATGCTGGGGCCCCTCCCCAGTTATGGATCAAATGATTCCAACAGGTGAAGGGCTCCCGTGGGAGATTTAGTCTCTACAGCAGTCTTTTATAGCCCACCTTTTCCCTGCAGAGTGAGGTGGCAAGAAGGGTGAGGGGTCTGGGGAGGGGGAATAAGACCCTTGCATCTCTGAAACTGGCAGTAGCGAGCTCAAGCTTACAGTTTAAGTGTACTTTGACGCGCAAGAAACAACAACAACAACAACAACATTTCATTGTGAAAGCGTGACCGTCTGGGGGGCTAAAACACCCAGATTTCCGAGAATGGAATGGGATGTGGTAAATAGAAAGGAGGGCTTTCCAGGTGGTTTTGGAGCAGAAATCCTCACTTTTTCAGGAGTTCCAGAATCCCTGCTGATAGAGACAGACAAAAACAGGAGGGAAATTCTAAGAAATCACCCAGAGCTCTTAAGAATTCAGTATTTTGCGCTTGCGGATAACCTGTGGAAGAAATGCATCCTGAAAAAAAAAAAAAGCAAACAAACAAGCAAACAGGTTGAGGACTCGGGGCTGTGGGCGCGTGGACTTGGGGATGCCACGTCCCCAAATCCTTCCATTATATGGGCAGTCTGCCCATTCCCCCGTTTACCTGGTGTCAGTCTCAGGGACAGCAGCTCACCCCCAGATATCTCCAGTCTTTCCTGGAAAAATTGAGACTTACCTTAGAACGTTCTATGCGGAGAAGGACTGGAAAGCTAGGAGCCTACCAGCCTCAGTGTGCTGGTTAGGCAGAGGAGAGATGAAAACGGACTAGCGGACGAGCCGCCAGTCCGTCCACTTCCCAGCGCACTTCAGAGCCTGAGGTGTCTCTGGCTCTGCGCACACAGCCTACTGCTGCAGGCAAGGAGTCGTGCGCACTCCCCCGCGTCAGTGGGACTGGATAGTGACCCTCAGCAATAGGAGGCGGGGCCCCGCGAGGACTGGCAGAGCTTTGCGCGAGACTTTGCCTGTACCACGAGATGCTGTCTGGGTCCGCAACACACGGGGAGGGTAACGGGGGGGGGGTGTCACATGGAGGGGGACGGGGGGGGCACAGGTGGCCTCTGCTGCTAGATCAGAGCTAGTTCCTTTTTTACTTCCACTGTGTAACTGCGGCTCTAGTCTTTCCTACCAAGCACTCTGGGGGCTAAATCAGACAGAACGTCTGAATTTGGGGGAGTGGTTGCTGATGATGGGGTAAATTCCTCTTTTAAAAAACAAAAATACTCCTTGCTCATCTAAATATGCCCATTTCAGTTTCTCAACCAGAACGTAATTAACACACACCTCTCTACTGAAGTTCTTCCATATCTAACCTGCTG
Organism: Alexandromys fortis; assembly: GCF_014885135.2. Taxonomy (NCBI): domain Eukaryota; kingdom Metazoa; phylum Chordata; class Mammalia; order Rodentia; family Cricetidae; genus Alexandromys; species Alexandromys fortis. The sequence goes on along the minus strand of NW_026068131.1, from coordinate 980,713 downwards.
CTTCCCACCTCCCCAAGGTAACTTGGTTTTCAGATTTTCTTTTTTTGACCTGCGTGAAGCCATAGCCAAGCAAACACTATGGAGCCTTCAGAAGCGCAGAATCTTTGAATCTGGAGCTGGAAGGTGGCAGGTGAATGGGAAAAAAAGAGAAATGACTTCTTTAGAAGCTGCCCCTGAGTGTTCCTTGAATGGTCACAAACATTTGTGATATAAGAACTAACCAGGAGCATTTGCAAATCCGGCGTGGTGAATATTTTCCGCGGTCCATTTTTTTTTTCTTCTTCAAAAAAAGGAGAGCAGAGGGGGGAACACAAGGAAGATGAGAAGAGAGACGCAGGAGGTTCCTGGCATAAAATTCCCGCTTAAACATAACGTTATTTGAATCGCTTGAGGTTTAGCTATTTTATTTCTAGAAAACTCCTTTCTGCCCTTTTGTGTATGTCTATTCAGCTAGATAAAATAGCCTCGGAATACAGTTGTAATTCGCGGACCGGATTCCTCATTCTTCCATGATCCCTCTTCCGAATTTTCTCGAAGGGATATGTAAACAACCAAGGCTCTTCCATGCAGTGACTCACTGAGTCCCCCTGGGTAGAACAGAGATGCCCTTGTCTTCGCACATATGATTTTTCACTCCATGCTATGCAGCCTCTCCAGGTTTCTGTAAAGCTCAGTCTTTGTTTCAGGTAGTGTGAAAATCCCATTCCCCCCCCCCCCCCCCCCCGCTCTTTTCAGCACATTTCCCACCAAACAGTGCAGGAGTGATTCCACCTATCAAATTCAGCAAAAATCTTCCCCCAGAAAGAAAGATTTTCTTGAATCTTTCCTACACACACTGGATTTCCTTTGGAGACTGCAGGAGACTCCCTGCGTGCCATCTTTGCATGAGCTTGTGTCGGAGACCTCCCACACCAGGGACCTCTGGCTTTCAATACAATGAATTTTTTTTTCAGAACGGGAAATTTTTTTTCCCATTTTCCTCACCCCAACTTTTACCGGCAGATATTAAAAACCTTTCTATTGGACATAAATGTTTACAGAAAATTTGTGTTTGCCCCAAACAGAGTAGAAGCGAGCTCATCATTATAGCATGCAGAGGTTCCTTGTACGGTCTGCTGCATGTGCTCAGTTCACTACAGACTGGACAAGGAGACATTCAATCTTTCCTGGACATGAAATTTATCAAAATTGCCTAAGTATCTTCTTGAATCTCTCCTACACCTAAATTTAGTCCTAGGCAATACTGAAGAATTCCTTTTCTTCCTACATTTTCCCCACAGATCATCCACCATACAGAAGCCAGCATCTTCGGCTCACTCAACATTTCTTCTTTAGAAGGGTCACACTGGGAAAGACCTTTTCCATGCCGGAAGAGAGGCCACGTACTCTAGAAACAACCCTCCATTTCGCTAAATTTCGGTATCATAAGTCTACCTCTGATAGACACGGATCAAACCCCTACAGGTCCACAATTCTTTCAGGCTCCAAAAGCCCTTCGACTAGCAGTGGGATATCCACGAAAGAGCATAACCAAAATGATCACTTCTTAGGAGTGTCTGAGGGCAACCAATGAATTCCAGACCTATAAGGCAGACATTTCGATAAGAAAATCTAGCTTCCTTTCATTCAACAATGGCCTTGAGGTTACTTCTACTCATTCTCCTGCTGCCTGAAGACCACACAACTCCATTTAGCTTAGCTGTGTCCTTTCCCTTCCGGCTCTTTGTCCCTCTCCTAGGTAGGCAGGCAATACCATCGCCAACTTTGCAAAAATCTTTTTTCTTTACCCTGCCAGGCTTTTCTACAGTGAAAACACAGCTCCCCATCCCATTAAGAGTGCAGGATTTGAGTTGGATCTTCAGATCGCTTCTAAAGCTAGGGTTTCGCACTACTTGGTATCCTTGCGAAATCTTCCATCTAAGTAACGCAGCGGCTGCACGTGTGGCTCACGGAGAGTTAGCTCAGGCCAGCCAATCAAGGGCTGAGGCAGGAGAGCACCAGCTCCGGAGCTGTCAGGCTCTTCCCACAGATCAAAGCTCTCCTGGAAACATATTTATAGGCTTGCACAGGGAAGGACGGAGTGGGCGGCGCTCCAGACCATTGGTTCACAGAAGGGGCGCAGAGGGGGGAGGAAGAAGAGGCTCAGGGCTCTGTGGCTTCTTTTGCTGCCCACGTACTGCCAGTTTTGAATGCTCTAACATGGCTGGCAGTTTTCCAAGACACTATTTCCCAGAATTCAGGTTCAAATGCAGACAAAATGTCCGCATTTATCTTCCACTCCACCACAATCTGAACATCTTTCTAAGGCAAACCTCTGGTGCAACAAAAGAGAGAGGTAAAAGAGGGTTTTTGTTTATTTGCTTGTTTTGTTTTTGTCGAACATAGGAGCACACCTGGCACCTAGTCTTATACGTTGGTCTTGATTTAAAAGTTTTAGATCAAAACCAGAGTGGATTTACGTTTCACATAAGCAAATACTTTTTTTTTAGAAGAAAAAACATAATAAAGACAAATAATATTTTAGGTGGGAATATTAGGGGGAAAAAGAAGCTGCCCCCAGCCCCATATGATTTTAGGCATTTCCATGATACCCCAAGATAAATTCTCAGGAATGACAGCACAGCATTAAGTACGCCAGTTTCTCTTTTATTGATTTGTTTTGATCATACATTGTGCACTTAGGGGTACTGATATATTGGGTTTATCTGAGATAATTTTTTTTAATTTGTGTACTTTTTGTCGGTAAGTGTAGCTTGCTGCAGAGATAAAGTCAAGCAAACATCTTCCATTTTTAGTTGCACATTAACTTGAGGATGTTTTTATCCCATTAAATTGCCTAACCCTATTGATACTTGCTTACACAGCTCTGTTAATTGTTAAATTGACATACTCAAATTTAAAAGCAAAACTTTTCGTGGCTGAAGAATTGGCTCAGTGATTAAGAGCACATGCCTCTCTTCTAGAGGACCTGGGTTTGGTTCCAAGGACCACATGGTGGCTTGCAATCTGTAACTTCAGTTCCAGGGTATCCAATGTTGTCTTCAGGTCTGTGAGGGCCAAAGGGAAAAACAACATGCCTTTCTCTGTATTTATCCTCCACCTTACAAAATTATAGTTAAGAGCCTACAAACTCATCCTTCTGACTTCCCTTCTCCCTGCATTCGTAGGGAGCAGCAATAATGGTTCGTTGAAGTAAGAGTAACCTAAATACAACTTTTCTTATGTCAGTTTCACTGCATATGAATCTTAAATGACTTTCCTGTTTCTAAAGTTCTGTGTCTCTAGGTATCTTCTAAAATTTGCCTTCCTTTGGATCCAAACCTTCTCCTCAGGCCCTAGCCATGACATATCTCAGTTTTCAGTTTCCACCTTCAATTCTAGTTCTCAGTAAAGTCCCCCTTGGCTTTTATCTAATGGTATCTTAAAATATAGTTCACATAATATAAGGCTAACCTACCTTCACGTAACAATTAAATGGCTGGGTAATATTCACAGAATTGGGCACCCATCACTGCAGTATATTCTAGAACCTTTTCATGATCATAAAAGGACATTTTTCTGCCCATTCCTTCCTATTAACGCATTTCTAAACCTTGAAAACTAACTACTGTACTTTCTGCATATATGAATTTTATATTCTAATTATTTCATGTAAATAGACTTGTTCAATGTATGATATTATATGACCAGCTTCTTTTATATAGTATAGTGGTTTCCTTTATAAAAATATTACTTTATTTCATATGTATATGTGTTGTGTCTGTATATATGTATGTGCACCATATGCGTACATGGTACTCTTGGAGGCCTGAAGAAAACATTGGGTACACTGGAATTGGAGTTATAGATTATAGGCTATCATGTAGGTTTAAATGTGTCTGGTAGTTAAAGGCCTTGAACATTTTTCATTTAGATTTTGGCCATTTGTTCTCCTTTGTTTGAAGACGGATGTTCATTTCATTTGCTCGTTCGCTAATGAAGATATTTGCTCATTGGTATTTGTTCATTTTTTTAATATTCTGATATTAAATTCTTTCTCAATCTTAGGTATTTACTTTTCTTTTTGAGGTGTTGAGAATAGGATTCTTTCTAATTTCTTTAACAGTGACTTAATTTCCCTTTAATTTGCATTTCTTTCTATAAATATATATTATCTACCTTACTGCCATCATAGTGTATATGATTTTATCTCATTGTGGTTTTTATTTGCAGAAGTGTAGCCAGAGATGTTATTCAGGATCTCTTTATGTGACAAGTAACAATTTTCATATCTTCACTGTAAAAGTTTCTATTTGAATATTTTACTTATTGTAATTTTTGATTTTTAAATTATTGAATCGTATGTCTTGCTTATGTATTGTGAGTCTAAATCTTTTATTTTGTTTATGATTTGTCAAATGTTTCTCTTCTGAGTTTTCCTCTCTTCTTTTTTTATAATTTGAAACACCAGATACTTTACTTTTGATTATATTCTGTATATTTATTTTCCTTTTGCTACTAAGGGCTTGGGTGCCGCATGTAAGAAACCATCATTTTTATTTATTTATTTTACATCCTTACTGCAGTTTCCTCTTTCTCCTCTCCTCCCAATTCCTCACCACCACCACCATCTCCTTTCAGCCCCTCTCCCAACCCACTCTTCCTCTGTTTCTGTTCAGAAAGGGGCAGGCCTCGCATGGGTATCAACAAAGCATAGCATATCAGGTTGCAGGTTGCAGTAAGATTAAACACCTCCCCTTGTATTTAGGCTGGGCAAGGCAATCCAATATGAGGAATAGGTTCCCAAGAACCAGCCAGTGCATTAGGGACAGCTCCTGCTCACATTGTTAGGAGTCCCATAAATAGACCAAGCTACACAATTGCCACATGTCTATAAAGGGCTTAGGTTGGTCCCTTGCAGTCACCTTAGCTGTTGGGTTCCTATGGATCATGTTAGTTGTTTCTGTGGGTTTTCTTGTAATGTCCTTGATGACTCTGGCTTCTATGATTCTTTTGCCTTCTCTTCAGCAGGATTTCTCAAGCTCAACCAAATGTTTGGCTGCAAGTCTCTGTATCTGTCTCCATCCGTTACTGGATGGAAATTCTCAGATGATGATTGAAGGAATCACCAATCTGATGATTGCAAGCTCAGGCTACCTCTCACTATTCCTAGGTGTCTTAGCTAGGGCCATTCTTGTAAATTTCTGAGAGTTTCCCTTGCGTCAGGTTTCTAGCTGACCCTGAAAAGTTCTCCCTTTGCAGTCATCTCTTTAAGCACTCTTCCCTTCCACCCACCCTCCAACCCTTTCCCTCAAGTTCCTGTCCCAGTCAGCCTAATTGTCAGGATAGCCAAACATTCAAAAACCATCTTTTAATACAAGGTCATGAAGATTTATTACTATTTTAATCTATCTTTTTTATTTTTTATGTTTTTCTTTTCTTTTTTATTGTTTTCATTGAGTTATGAAATTTTCTCCACTTTCCTCCCTCCTCTCCCCTCGCCTTCTACACTCTCTTGTGGTCCCAATGCTCCCAAGTTACTCAGGAGATCTTGTGTTTTTCTACTTCCCATGTACATTAGATCCATGTATGTCTTTCTTAGGGTCCTCATTGTCTAGGTTCTTGGGGACTGTGAATTGTAGGCTAGTTTTCTTTGCTTTATGTCTAAAAAGCACTTATGAGTGAGTAATATGATATTTGTCTTTCTGGGTCTGGATTACCTTACTAAATATGTTTTCTAGATCCATCCATTTGCCCACAAATTTCAAGATGTCATTATTTTTTTCTGCTATGTAGTACTCCATTGTATAAATGTACCACATTTTCCTTATCCGTTCTTCGGTCTAGGGGTATTTAGATTGTTTCTAGGTTCTGGCTATGGCAAGTAATACTGCTCTGAACATAGTTGAGTACACGTCCTTGTGGTACAATTGGGCATTCTTTGGGTATATACCCAAAACTGGTATTGCTGGGTGTCGAGGAAGGTTGTCTCCTAATTTTCTGAGAAATCGCCACATTCACATCTAAAGGGGCTGTACCAGCTTGCATTCCAACCAGCAATCCAGGAGTGTTCCCTTTACCCCACAACCTCTCCAGCATAAGTTGTCATCAGTGTTTTTGATCTTGGCCATTCTTACAAGTGTAAGATGGGATCTCAGAGTTGTTTTGATGTCTAAGGATGCTGAACATTTCTTTAAGTGTCTCTCAGACATTTTAGATTCCTCTGTTGAGAGTTTTTTGTTTAGGTCTGTACCCCATTTTTTATGTATTATTTGTTCTGTTGATGCCCAACTTCTTGAGTTTTTTGTATATATTGGAGATCAGCCCTCTGTCTGATGAGGGGTTGGGAAAGATCTTTTCCCATTCTGTAAGCTGCTGTTTTGTCTTGTTTACCATGTCCTTTGCTTTAAAGGAGCTTCGCAGTTTCAGGAGGTCCCATTTATTAACTGTTTCTCTTAGTCATCTCTTTCAGTACTCTTTCCTTCCACCCACCCTCCAACCCATTTTCTCAAGTTCCTGTCCCTATCAGCCTAGTTGTCAGGATGGCCAAACAGTCTAAGTTGCTGCATTTAGAAACCATCATTTAATACAGGGTAATGAAGATTTATTCCTACCTTTTAAAAATCTATCTTCTTTTTTTTAATTTATTTATTTATTTATTAAAGATTTCTGTCTCTTCCCCACCGCCGCC
>NW_026068131.1:939017-971488 GCF_014885135.2 Alexandromys fortis | reverse complement strand
CCATCAAAATCCCATCAAAATTCTTCACAGATCTGGAGAAGACAATAATCAACTTTATATGGAAAAACAAAAAACCCAGGATAGCCAAAACAATCTTATACAATAAAGGAACGTCTGCAGGCATTACCATCCCTGACTTCAAACTCTATTACAGAGCTACAGTATTGAAAACAGCTTGGTATTGGCATAAAAACAGAGAAGTCGACCAACGGAATCGAATAGAAGACCCTGACTTTAACCCACAATCATATGAACACCTGATTTTCGATAAAGGAGCTAAAAGTATACAATGGAAAAAAGAGAGCATCTTCAAAAATCTATCTTCTTATAAATAAAAATTTCAGATTTAGGCATTTGAGATTTTGTTCCTTTATATGTAAATTGCTGAATATCATATGAAATATTGGTCCTATTTCATTTATCTGCAAGTGATTACCCAGTCTGTCCAATATCATTTTTTGAAAGTGTTATTTTTCCTCCAATATATTCTCTTCGAATATTTTTGAAAATCCGTCTATTGTAAGCATAAAAAATAATTTTTGAAGTTTCAATTTTGTTCTCCTGATAGCTCTGTATAATTATCTCACCATCATGATTGTTATAGCTTTGTAGTAAAATTTGAAACAGGCATCTGTGCATCAGATGTTTTCCCTGCAAAATAAGGAGTTTGATCTTATGGATTCTTTGATATTCATGCAAAATCTGGCATCACCTGATCAGTTGGTTTAAATTGCTAGCCTGAAGTCTGATAAGGATTCCATTGATACCTAACTGTTGTGAAGAACATTGCTATCTTAATATTTTACTTTCTAATCTGTGAATGTGGGATAAACAAGGTATCTTTCATTTTATTTACATTTTATTCAATTTTTCAACAGTTATTAATAGTCTTCAAGATAAAACATTTGTATTTCTTTTATTAAATTTATTCTTTTATTATTTCTTTTTTTAGAGACCTTCTAAGCAATCAATTGTTACAGCATGTCTTCATACAGACTATAAATGCTTAGCAGATATTTCTGTATTTCTAAATTATATTTACCTTCATTTAAAATATTGTTTAGATCTGTATAAGATTATTAGTTAACAAGTCATAGGACTTTGAATACACTCTCTCTCTACCTTCTGGACTCAGAGTCTGATTTTCATCTTGCAGAAGGTTCTTTTGTATTGGAAAGCTACCTTTGTAATGAAGCTTTGAATATGCAAACAGAGAGAGAAAGAGAGAGAGAGAGACTCTCTTTTCTCCCTTTTCATTCAGTATTTAAACTATAATATATTTAGTTATGGATCTCTAAGTTTATTTTGAATTTGATAATTATTCTGTTCATTTAGTAGTATTATTTTTTCTTTCTGATAGAAATTGCATTGTCTCTATTGATCTATCTTCAATTTTTTAGTTTTACAGTACAAATTTGTTGGGTCACTCTAGTGAATTTTCATGGTTCACTTTACATTTTCTGTAGAACTTATACTTGGTAATTTCTACTTTGTTGGTATATTGTACTTTGAAACATTGTAATGAAACTTCTTTCATTTAATTAAGCATATTATTTCCTTTAATTAAAATTGCTAAATGTTAAATTCAAATTCAAACATATTACTTCTAAAAGGAAGTTTCCATTGCCTGTATTTTCTTCTGTGGATATCTGTATGCTTCCCATGTTGGGTATCTAGTTTTTAAAATTGACTGTTTTATATAATCCATTGTGTAAACTTTGTACCTAAAACTAGAAATTGTTATTTGCTTATTTATTTGTTTTTGAATAGATGGTACAGTTTCAATGAAGTAAATTTCCACTACAGCAAGCAGCCTCTGATGTTGCTGTTCAGTGAGTTCAGGCTTAGATACTGCACAGTCATTCTGGGATGACAGTGGTTTTAACAAGAATATTTTTGTCTCCTTTCCCGATCTCTTTCTTTCATCTGTCTGCTCTGATGGTATCAAACCGAGGTATTAACTTTCAGTGATTGCCAGATGATTGCAATATTGTTTTCAACAATGCTCTGGAAAATAAATTGCTCTACCGTGATGCAATTAAATGTGGACTTTATTCTTGCAGGGTTAGTGTTTTAGGCCAGACACTGAGACCCTCTCTAAAAACTGGGTTGAAGATTGTTTTTAGCCATCTAATTTCCTGGCTCTTCTTTTTAATCTAACTGTTCTGAGGCTTGGGTTATTTTTCTTATTGGGCTACCAGATTTATTCCATAGTTTATTACCTAACTCACTAGAATTCAGTAAGTCTCCAGATTGACTTTCCTTATTTCCAAAGAAAGTTTTATTTGAGAATGCTATTTAACTATTATTCTTGTGTACCATTGTCTTTTCCTCTTTATAAAAAACTCTGTATCACTGTTCCAGATCCAAAGGAAGGAAGTGTCTTTATCCTGGAGAGACACTTGTTTTATAAGCAGAATGCTAAGCAGGGTGATAACCATTAATCAAGTACGCCTACCTTTTCTGTCTTGGACTCTCTTCCTTACAAACTCACTTGTAATGAAGATCAGGACTTAGTGTGTGTGTTTTGTCATTGACTGGAATATACCTTATATTATTCATGTGTTTGAGGGGTTCTAAAACTTGTAGCTCTTATCTGTGCTGGACTTTCTGAAACACACATGTTAAATAGGTAAAAATAATAGTGCATTCCAAAACTTGTAGCTCTTATCTGTGCTGGACTTTCTGAAACACACATGTTAAATAGGTAAAAATAATAGTGCATTCCTTTGCCATCTCAGAAGATTTTATGCTTGTATATTGTGAAAGAGACTTATATTTATGATCCTGCTGCCCATTCTAAAGCTTCGACCGTACAAAGCTGAGGACAGGAGAAAGGAACAAGCTGTAGTTCAAATCCAAAAGTTTTCATTATGACAAAAAAGTTACTGAATTTTCTTAAATGAAAATCTTATAATTTTATGCTTACCTTACAATATTGAATGAAGGCAGACTAAACAAAGCAGACAAAGCTTTTCTGGATGAGATAAGATTCAAACATGACATTGAAAGTGCTTAGAATTCATGCAGTCATAAATGAAGGATATAAAAGCATAGAAAGAGCAATGGCATGTTAATGTCGTCTGAAGTGAAAGGGAGAGAAATGGTGATAGCTGTATTAAAAGGGACTGACGAAATCAAAGATCAAGTTATGTATATTTTGTATCTGGACCAGAGTATATATTGGCTTGGGGTTAGAATGCCACGGTAATAGAGAACACAGAATCAGCTACTTGTGAACATGGATAGGGTATTGCGTTAAGGTTTTTCACTGAAACCATTCAACAAATAATGTATATATACTGTGCCCTGGGCATTGTATTCAATGTGAATAAGATGACCTGTAAATGAAGAAATTGGATAGAAAGATAATTGAGGGCACCATTGACAGATGATGATGAGCAGAAAGGAGAGAATGAAAAGGTATGACTTGTCATGAGGACCATTCAAATTTAAACATCCAGTCCTCCTACAGCTTCTTTTCTACTTTGAATACAGACTGGTGTCTTAAATCTGAGGAAATCTTGTCCCAGAAATTTGTCAGTGAAACGAGGGCACATGAAGCCACTTCAGACCTCTTCTCTCTATGGTCCAGCTAAAAGACTTTAGAAATCTGGAAAGACTTGTGGCAAGGGAAAGCAATGCTATGGTAAAGACCTGGAGAGTCGCAATATCTATTTTCAATTACTGGTTATATTAAAAAATATTCTGTATTGGAAGAATTCATTGTCAGTAATTGGCACCAAATCATCAAGGAATAGATGAATTGTGTATACAGTAAGGGCTATGGAAATTCATAGCAAAGAGAGAGACATATCATAATTTCTAAATAAATATGTTAATAATTTAGATTAATACAGGACTTTATAAGACCTTTGAAGGCTAGGCAAGGTTTAGAGATTGGTAGAGATAAATATGGAATAGGGCAGGCTGAGCAAAATACTAGCTTTAGAATAACGAACTGAAAAAATAAATTTGAATTATTATGGTAGTGTGGTGAAATTATGTCAGATATCAGTACAAATGAAGCAAACAAGAAGAAAAAAATGATTTAATTCAAAGAGAGGGAGGAGCAATAACATGAACAAAGGGATCAAGACCATGATGGGGATACCCTCAGAAACAGTTGAACAGAGATCACTGACTCCAGAATGACAGTGGGGGAGCTTGCATGGGAACAAATTAGGCCCTCTGAATGTGGGTGATGGTTGTATGGCTGTGGCAGTCTGTGGGGTCACTGGCCCAGGGATCAGGATTTATCCCTACTGCTTGAACTGGCTTTTTGGAATTCATTCTCTTTGGAGGGATACCTTGCTCAGCCTAGATGTACAGGGGAGGGCCTTAGTCCTGCCTCAAAGCCATATGCTAGACTTTGTTGACTCACCATGGGAAGTCTACTATCTCTGAGGATTAGATGGGAGTGGGGTGGATGGAAGGTAGGGGAAGTGTGGGGAGGGGAGGGAGAGAGAACTGGGATTGATATGTAAAATGAGCAAAGATTTTTTTTATAAAATCTTAAAAAAAAAAGTGTAGACTGAAAAACAATACATAGACTGGCCTGGTTTGCATGGTCTGAGCTTCCTGAAAGTTGAGACTGTTCTACGTTATTTAATTGCATATCTTTATCTTTTTTCATCTATCTTTAGTAAGAACTGCTTCATCACCCTGCTTCTCTTTTTGTTCCCATTATTCCTTTCTCCTATTGTGCCCGTCATCTTCTTCCCATTAGAAAATAGTAATCATTCATTTTTACTTTGCTTTCATTTTCTACTGATATCAAAATTAACTAATATATTAGTACTCACAAGTATCCTTTACTTCCTAAATTTATCAGTGCTTAAGTAGTGATTGTTTTTAGTTACTTTATTTCCATAGTGAGTCTACACTTTGTTAGTGACTGTTGTTGCAAACAATATTTAGATTCAAGGTAGTATTGGGTATTAATCCTAAATAGCAGCCCAACAGAGGAAAATAATGCTTCAACTTTACTTCAACCACCTTTACTTGAATATTACAAACACAACCACTGTAATGACAAAGATGACATGAATTAAAAAAAATTGACTCCATATATGAAAGTCTTAATGCAAAAATATGACAAAGAAACACGACAAACCAGGACTACATGTCTCCTACAAACAGTACCAATCACACAACAATTAAGTCAATGAGACTGACTTAGAAGAAATTCCAAATAAGGAATTAAAAAGAATGACTATAAACACGTTAAAGGAAATTAAAGAGGATAGAAAAAAATCTTTCATGAAAGGTCAAAGAAAACACACACTAACAAACACTTACACACACACCCCACTCACACATATATTCAAGCCAAATGAATGAAATAAGAAGTCAATGCCAGATCTGTAACTATAATTTAATCAAAAATATTGAAGAAAAGTCAAACTAATGTGCTGGAAATGAAATTTTTAATCATTCAAATAAACAGCTAATTGAAAAGTTTCCCCAAAACAATGGATCACAGGGAGGACAGAATATTAGGTCAGGAGAGAAGGTAGAGAAATTGGAACACTCAGACAAGAACAAAGAAAATTAATAAAAAAATGCATGGTTGGAACATAAGTGGTCATTAAGACACGAGTTAAAATCTACAATAATGGCATTATAAGAAAGAGAAAAATTCCATGCAAAAGACAGAGAAAAAAATTCTGATGAAATCAAAGCAAAAAAAAAATTCCCAAACTTTGGGTAAGAGATGTTGTATTAATCAGGGTTCTCTAGAAAAACAGATATGTATGCTACCACACATATGTACACACACACACACACACACACACACACACACACACACACACACACCATGGATTTATCACAGTGTGTTACATGTTATGGGTCTAACTCTTCCAACAAGGGCAGTCTCCCAATGTAAAGTTCAAGAACCCAGTAGTTGTTTGAAACACAAGTCTGGACATTTCAACTGATCTTCAGAATACCCCAGAATCCTGAAGATGTAGGCTATAATTACAGTGAAGAAATGAGCTTGCCAGTAAGACTAGGAAGAAGCAGGCAGAGAGCAAGCTACCTTCTTCCATGTTATTCATATATGTATGAATATATAGGCTATCAGCAAGTATAATCCATATTAAAGGTGAATCTTCTAATCTCCAAAGACCTGGATTTAGAGTGAGTCTTTCCATTTCAAATAATTCAATCAAAAAAAAAAAAAACTCTTACCATTGTATATAGTCAGACACTTGGATTTTAGTTAATTCAGAAGTAGTTTAAGATGTCAAAGAATAGTCATCACAGATGCCTACCCATGTAAAATACTGGCATATAGAACATTGAGTAGAAAAGATAAGACTAAAACTTCCCGACATCATACTGCAGTTGAAAAATACATAACAATGTATATTTACTAAAAGTTGTAGGAGAGAAACACCAAGCCACATATAAATGCCAATTACTATAGATACTGTTATTTCAAGAGTAAATGTGCTTGAAATGTTTGTATTTAAACTTATGAAAAACCATAGCTATCAAGTGAGAATAATGCTACACCCCTCACAAAATGCTGCTTATAATAATTTAAAGGCAAGAAAAATGTTTCCAACTTCAAATGACAGTAAAAGAATTTATGACCATTAAGCCATCCCTTCAAATAGTACTGAAATGAATTAATCAGAAGAGAAAGATAAAAACACGCCAGAGACTACAGAAAATAATAAACCAAACTAGAACAGTAGTTAAGCAAATGATAAATAGGAAAACACCAAAAACAATACTAACCAAATGGAAGGAATTGATACACATTTTTCAGTAATAATCCAGATTATCATGGTCTCAATATACAAGAATAAACAAAGTTAAAGGTTTTTAATTTGTTGGAATTGAATAAAATATGAAAGCACAGCACTCAAAATCCTATATAATATCAAAAAGGGAAGTTTATAGGTATGGGTGCATACCTTGGAAATTTGATATCTCAAAAACAGAAACAAAGGAACAAAAAGAAAAATAAAATCTTAACATTGAACCTTGAAATCTTGGAAAAAGAGAATCAGTCAAACAGGAAATCAGCAGATAGAAATAAGGAAAGGAAGAAAGGAAGGAAAGAAGGAAGGAGGGAGGGAGGGAGGGAAGGAAGGAAGGAAGGAAGGAAGGAAGGAAGGAAGAAAGAAAGAAGATAAAAACAAAAACTAATGAAATAGAGAAAGCAACAAAAGCAGTATAAGGCATCAACAAAGTGAGTTGGTTCTTTGAAAACAAATAAACAGGATCAATAAACTCTTAGTTCAACTAACCAAAATCAAGCAAAGATACAAATTAATACAATTATAGATGAAGAAGAAGCCATTCAACAGATGCTAGTAAAATTTAGAATCAAAGAGACAAACCTTTAAAACTTTTATTTCAATGTCTGGGGAAATTGCTTAGTAGTTAAGAGCAGGTACCAGGTTCAGTTCCCAGCACCCACATGATAGATCACAATCATCTGTAATTCCAGTTTGAGATAGTCTGACACCATTTTCTAAATTCTACAGGGTCCTTCTCACACAAAATGCATAGAAACATACAGGCTCAGTCCCAAACACAATATACATGCACACACATGAGTGCACACACATACACACAAACATAAATAAATACATCTTTAAAAACCTATATTCTACTAACTTGGAAAAAATGAAATGGATGGTTTTTCAGATGCATATGACCTATGAAGTTAAATCAAGTTGAGATAAACAAGTTACATAGTTAAATATATCTGAAATTATAATAAAATATTTCAAAAAGAAAAAATGGATTCATGGTTGAATTCTCCCTTTACTTTATGGAAGAATTCATACTATTACTTTTCTAATATTTCTATAAAACAGATACTACTACTTTCAAAATAGGTAGCCAGTATTATCCTGATACCAAAACCATACAAAGACACAATAGAAAGTTGTAGATCAATATACCCAATGAGCACAGCTACAAAAACTCTCAAAATAAGTACTTGCAGACTCAAAAACACCTCAGAAAGTTTATTCACTATGACTGAGTAGTTTTTATTATAAATACATAAGGATGGCTCTATGTATCAAATCAATAAACTATATAATTTAGAACATCTAAAATACATAAGGATTCAAAAAAGAACAAAGATCAAGAAATCAAATAACATAATCAACTAATAGTATAGCAATTCTCAAAAGATGAAATATAAATGATCAATAAGCATCACAGAAATATAAATTAAACCTGCATTATAAATGCATCTTACCCTATTCTTCTGAATACAATTGCAAACAACAATGTTGATGAATAAAACAGAGATAGTGTTGAGAGAAGGGTAGCAGACATATAAGAACAGAACACATTTAGTTTTGTTCAAATGTACATGTATAGAGTACTCAGAAAGCTATACATGCATCCACATACATGAAAGAGTAATAATTGAAAAAGAGATTTTGAGTTTGAGGACAGAGGTAGGAGATATAGAGGGAGTTAGAGCACAGAAGGAGGAACTTGTCCATGCTTTAGTAAGTCAAGACATTGTCTCTGTTGATGGTGGGTAACCCGAAACCCATCTATGGTACAGACCAGCATTTTACTATATTCACTTGGTAGTAACTCTTTCACAATTAAAAAAAAATGTTTGTGTGCTGAAAAGATAGTTCAGTGTGTAAAGGCACTTGTCAAGCCAGATGACCCTAATATAACCTCAGAACTTTTCAACTTCTTTCTGTGGCACAGGGTGGAAGGAGAGACTCGACACTCAGTTTTCCTCTGACTTACATTTATTAGTGAACACACACATGCACAAATGAAATCTGATTAAAATAAAAAAAATAATGTAAAAGTAACACAAAAAATCAAATGCAGGTACATATTTGGACAAACAGTAACTCTTATATTTTCCTGGAGAGCTGTATACTAGTCTGGCTAATGTGAAAATTAGAGTAGGGCTTTCTCAAAATCTAACATGATTGTCCATATGTCCCAGCTACATCAGCTATGGTAATTCCTTTAATTTTATCCAAAAAAGTCCAGTAAACATCCACAAAGTCAATTTCTCATCATTGTTAATTGCAAAATTATGAGATCGACTTAGATGTCTAATGATAGATAGAAGAGTGGACAAAGAAAATGTGTGTATGCATGCAATAAAATGTCCGTTAGCTTATAAAGAACAGTTGTGTTAAATCTAGGAAACTGGATATAACTGTATCTATTATATAAAGTTAATTACACCAATCTCGGGTAAATAAATTCCACTTTTCCTCTAATTTTTGGTTCCTAGACATTATATACAGACAAAATTATATATATATATATATATATATATATATGTGACACAAAATAGAAGTAAGTGTGGGATATTAATGGGATGGGAGAGGGACAAAGGGTTAAAGAAGCATAAAGATGAATATTCTCAAAATACAATATATACATATATATGGAAGCATAAAAATAAGCATAAATCAAAGCGATAAATCTAAACATGTCAAGATACCATGCTTCAACAGAAATGAACAGAATACGATGTGAGAAAGCAGTAGTTTAGGCATATTAACAAAATTAATTTAATAACATTTGGTCTTTGTTGAGCATCTGTGTGTAAACAAAGTGGAGCTTATTTGGTTTGTCCTCTCAAATCCAATGGTTTGCAGATGAGAGAAGTAATTTTCATCATTTTTCTGGCTTGAAGAACCCTGACTCATTCACACTAATAAAAGCAATTTGATTATCAAGAGCTTGCATGAGTTTGAATACCCAGGCTGGCAGAAAGGCCAGAGAATAGATGAAACCAGAGCATAATCATTTGTGGGTATGAGGGGAAAGAATTATATAACTTCGGTGAATGACAAATGAAATATATAATTTCGGTGAGGAGGCTTTGGATTTGAAAGACAGACGAAGTGCAGAGAGAGTAACTCGGATCTAGCTGCACACCAGCTCGACCTCAGGATCATTGTGAACAGAACTTGGTTATTTCATGGGCTAGAATTCTTGAAGAAATCTTTCTTTAGTCGAGATGAGGTCAAGTAGAACCAACAGAAATGGAGCTTTGAGGGAAGTTCATAAGAAAATCACTATGTGGAAGTACTTGAATCAAGGTTTGTGGAATGTTGGTTCTGAAGCTTTGTAGTAGATGGGAAAAGTCTTGTTTCTCCCTGTTCTCCATAGTGCCATGGACAAAGAACCGAATAACAACCCACTAAAAGCAATATGGATATACTATCTAAATTTCTTTATTTTAATGAGAGTTCTAAAATCTCAGTCTGATAAGAACCCCCACTTTCCTAACATTAGCCAATAAGTAATTTCTATTATTTTAACAGCCCTATTCTACTCCAATATGTAAATAGATTATATAAATATGTTGATTAGTGTGTTATCCTAGTTTGACAATAGATTTTCTCTGAAAAATGAAACAAATCAAAACAATTTTCCTCTTGATAAATCTATTTAGATCAATATGCTGAAGATTGAACGTATTGCCTCTAGTTGCCAGAGACTTTGGGTAGGATAGCTTTTGTGTATGAATGTAAAAACCTTAGAACTGTCTGTCCAAATGTTTCTCTGTCCCCCACTGTTAGAACACCTACTTCTGAAAACTACAAGTTCTAAGAAAGGTGGGCTTAAATGCAAATCTAAACAAATAAATAAAAGAATTGTGTAAAACAAACGTTATAGAAAACCAGGACTTGTTCTTTCTTACTCCATAGGTAACAACAGGATTCTAGGTGAAAAAGACTGAGCTACCTGGGGACGAGTAGTTCAGCCAAGTCTAAATGCTGCAGGGTTTAACATGCCAAAGCTTAATTTCTTGGAAAACCAAGCTGAAAATGGATGACACAGGGATGCCTTCTACGGTGGGTGTACTTGCTGTAAGTATTCTTTCTCTGCCTTCAGAACAGAAGTGGATGATGAGATAATGATCCAATAAAGAACCTCAAAACACTCGATAAAGGGATAGGAGCTGTTTACAGACACTGAGAGAATCTTCCAGACATTGAAGTATGCATGGTCAGGTAAGGGTACGCTGACTGATCCTTAAGCAGAATTTCCCCTTGAGAAGAGAAAACATGTATCCTTGTTATGTTAAATGTGTTTGGAATTCATTCAACTTCATGAAGAAGCACTCACTAAATACTCATTTTAGCTAAGAGATTGTTATGTACAGGACACTGACTTGGAAAAATGCAAGTTGCAGAATGTTGATAAAAAGTGTTGATTATTTGTACTCAGTATCTAGAAGATGGTACAATTATATTTTCTTGGGGAATCTTCCTAAATGAGTGTTTAAGAACGAATTGCAATTAGTATGCAGAGTGTAGCAGTTTTCCTAACATGCTGGAAAATAATTCTCTTTAGTCCTTTAATTATCTCTTTGCAATTGGGTTTACACTGTCATTTTTTAAATGATCACTTTAACATGAGTTGGAGAAAAATAATAGCATAGACTCCACACAAAATATCACTCAGGCTGTGTGAATGTGATACGAATTAATGACCTTTGCCATGAAATAGCAGTCAAGTGGAGACTGTCCCATTTAGTGGAGAAAGGAACGACCTTGGATAACAATAAATCAAGTAAAACTTGCTTTAAGAATACATTTTATGACTTAAAGGAGATGGAACTTTACTTTAAAATTCTATTTGTTTGTCTAACTCAAATTGGTAACAACATGTAGTTTATACCCTGAAATGTAGAGTTAGGAGGATGAGAACCTCCTACTTAACAAAGCAGGGAAACTGACAAAGCAAATGACACATGTGGGTAAATGGATGTGTTTACAATACCGATGGTTCTGAAATATTGAGTTCCATACTGTAATACTGAATTCTGAGCTTTCCAAATCAAGGTTCAAGAGTTCTCATTCCTGCAAAATGCATATACATCCTCTCCTCTGCTCCTTTCTGGAATAATAAATAGCACAATCTATAGGTTAGACCAAGAAGGATTCAAGTACTCACTATTCTTCTTAAAATTCACCTGAAGAATTAATTAATCTTAGATATTCCATTTCTTCAATTAGATTATAGGACTGTCATTTTATCACAGACCTACTGACAGTGTCAAAAGAGGTAATATACAAATGAATTAGTAGAAAATTGCATCACACATTGTATTTCTCTTACTATTATTGATTTATATGTAAAGGGCTCTGATATTTGGAACTGACTTATATTTATAGTAATTTCTTTCTTTAGTTGAAAAGCGAAAATTAGCTCCTCAGTAATACAAAAAGGCTACCTGTGCCATAATTCCCCTCTCCTAATATGTGTATTTTTGTGAATGTCCTTGCAGAGATTATGTTGCCATCACGACTAATGATTTTCTGGGTCTATTTAGGACACCAAATCTCTCAAATATTTTCTAACATTCATAACTAGTTCCATAAAATTGTACTATGCCAAAGATATTAACCTAGCTTACAAGAAAGACTTCCACCAGGGCAATATAGGTTATATTTGAGTCATGCATTTTGTGTTAATTGTTGAATAAATGGCTAATAAACTCAGATCTTGGCAGCATATTGTCCTTTTGCTCCTAGTATAGAATGAGTTCCAGGCAAGTAGCCCACTCTTCTTATACCAATTCTCTGTACAACTAGTACCTTATTCACAAGACCCAAGTCATAGTAGGCCACTGTGAGCTTAACAATATCTCACTCCTTCTTGCATTTTTGTTCCTCCATGTAGTGTTGGCTGAATTTGTTTTTGAGTTCAAAGTTACTATTATTAGACCTGAGTGAATCATGCAGGCTCCTTCAGGTTTTCTCTAAATTACTTAAATGAAGATATTCATAATAGAAGCTATATTAAGTGGTTGTTGTGGGGATTACCAAGGAAATATACAAAAAAAAGAGAATGGAAAATTGTAAGAATGGAATTAACAAAATTGCTAATGCCAAGAAATACCTGCATCTACTAGGGTTCTCTAGAGAAACAGAATCAATAGATTATATACAGATATTAAAGAGGAGACTTATCTCCTGAGTAAATTGGGAGCATGGGGACTTTGGGAGAGGGTTGAAGAAGGGGGTAGAGGCGGGGGGGGGAGGAGCAGAGAAAAAAATGTAGAACTCAAGAAAAAAATAATAAAATAATAATAAAAAACATGGACAGGAAGTGAGTTCTGGGTGAAGTTCCTCATGGATGCTTAAATATCTCTAAAACCAGGCACCACTACTCCAGGAGTGCCCAGCTTACCATCCCTATCCATTCAGGTCAGCAGCCCTGGCCTCTGCCCATCACTTCGATCAACAACTTCAGAGCTGAGGGAACAGACTCCCTGGGGCATGACTGCAGAATGGGTGAAGGTCCCGCTCCAGGATCTGTGACCTGTTTTACTTATAAACATCTTGTGCTGGTTAGTTTTTTTGTCAACTTGACACAAGCTAGAGTTATCTGAGAAGAAGGAGACTAAGCTGAGAAAAATTCCCCCATCAGAACGGCTGGAAGCAAGGATGTGGGGCATTTTCTTGATTGATGATTGTTGTAGAAAAAGTCAGCCCCCTGTAGACAGTGCCACATCTAGGAAGATGATCTTTCAGTGTAGCAACAAACAAGCTGAACAAGTCATTGAGAGCAAGCAAGTAAGCAGTCTTTGTGGTCCCTGCTTCAGTTTCTGTTCCAGATTCCTGCCTTGAGTTCCTGCTCTGACTTTCCTCAGGGATGGATGTGATGTGGAAATGCATAAGACAAATAAACCCTTCCCTCTAAAAAAAAAAAAAGAGAGGAGATTTATTATAGGAATTGGCATGTGTGATTGTGGATGCTGAGAAGTCTTTTAATACATCATCTCCAAGCTGGAGAACAAGGGAAGTGAGTAATGTGAATCAGCCTAAACCTGACGTCCTGAGGGAGGCATGATGATCTTAGTCCCAGAGGCTGAAGACTCAAGAACTATGGTTCCAGTGGATAAAGGCAGGAAATGTATCTGTAACTCTGAAATAGAAAATACATTTGTTTTCTCCAGCATTTTTATCCTCTTGGGGGCTCTGAAGAGATTAATAACACCTACTCACTTTGGATAAGGCAGATCTTATTTACTCAGTCTGCTATATCAAATATTATTGTCTTCTGTGGTCTCTACTATTACACGAACATACCTAGAAGTAATGAGTGTTTATTTATTGTTGCAGGGGACTAGATCTCATATAACCTAGGAGACTAGGTCTCATATAAGCTACGCAAACACTCTACTACCAAGATCTATCTCCAGCTTCTATGAGTAATGTTTTTTTAACAGATATCCAAGATTCTTAACCCAGTCACATGCACAAAAAAATAGCTATTAACTATCCTTTCTGAATGGGTGGAACTAGAAAAAAATCATCCTGAGTGTAATAACTGAGACTCAGAAAGGAAAATATGGATTATATTCACTTCTATGTGGATGTTAGCTGTTAAGTCAATGATAAACAAGCTGCAATCCGTAGAACCATGGAGATTGGCTATAGAGGAAGGGACTAGGAGGGACAGATAGCACTTCCTAGGAAAGGAAAATAGAACAGATAACTATGGATGAAGGTGGAATGGGAGGATCAAGTAGACAGAGAAGAAAAGAGGGACAAGGGGAAGGAAATACAAGGAGCGACAGGTAAGATAAAGGCCATTTGAAGAGTAGTATGGAAACCTAATAAAATATAAGCTCCCTAAAATATATTCATATCTGTAAGCAACTGAAATGAAATCAACAAATAGAAGACAGAGCTCCAACTGTTCATTTCTTGTTACCAAGTGAATCTTCCAGTATAGGAATTGGGGTATATCAAATTGAGTTGTTAGTCAAAGGGCGTTCACGGGAACCCCCAGACTACCTAGGATGTTGCCAAGAATATAGGTTGTCTCCCACAAACTGCAAGCAAAGTTTCATTGTAGAACACAACACCTACACATTGAACATGGAGCACTCAAGCTGGTGCCTACATATAGCATTCACCCCTACATGCTACTGTCTTTAGTATAGGAAGGTGCTCTGCACACTACCAAAGTAGAAATGTGAACACCAAGCCATCTACAAACCCTTGGATCTACAGTAGTGTCCTGCCTGCAAGATAAGCTAGTGCAAAGTTGGCAGAAATTATGTGGGAGTAGCCAACCAGTATCTGATTTGACTAAGGGCCCACTCTGTAAGATGAACCCCATATCCAACACTGTTTGAATAGCCAAGAATCTGAGACTAAATAGCTCAAAGTCATTGGGTAATACCAAATACAACTGTGCCAAAATATGTAGCACTAAAATGACTTGTAATGACGTTGTGACTCACAGGTCAGAGCCCAGTCATCATCACCGAAGCTTTCTCCTGCAGCATATGAGAACCCACCACCGTATATGATGCAGGGAGTTGGAGACCTGGGAACACTCAGGCCTGAATGGATAACTCCATCAAATCCCTCCCCTCAGGGGCCAGGAAACCCTGAAGAAGAGGAGGTGGAAAGAATATAAGAGTGAGAGGGGATGGAGAATAGCAAGGAAGCAAAGCCCACTAAATTAGCATGGCCAAAGCACATATGAACTAACAGAACTGAGGCAGCATGCACAAGGCCTGCACGGTCTGCACCAGATGTGTTCTTAGAGCTGAAAGGAGACATGGACCCATTCCTCAAACTCTAACCCAGAAGCAATCTCCAATGGATAACTAATTGCAAAGGAAAATCTAGCTTCTTCCAAGGGGACCCACTGGGGGAAAAAAAAAAACTACTCTTAAGGCTAGGCGGCATGCTCAGCAGTAGATGGCAGCAGAAAATGAACTTGACATCTTTAGGGGTTCCTTATCTCATAATGTCATATCAGGGCTCTTCTTTTTAATTTTTAAAATTTTATCTTATTATGTTTATTATATACATTTTTTCTTCTTGCTTTTTACCCTTTATAATGTGTGTGTGCATGTGTGTTTAGTGATATTTTAGTGGATTTATAAGTGTGAGAAGAAGTGAGTCTGTTTCTTATGCTTTCTCTTAGGATCTCTCCTTTCTTTTATTTGTTTTGTCCAATTCCAATGTGTTAGATTTTTATTTCATCTTATTATTTTCATTTTATTCTATTTTTACTGAGTTATCAAAAATATCCTTACTGGACAGAAATATAGAAAAACATTACACATAATTTTTTTTCAAAATTTTTTTTATTGAAAAAATTTCTACCTCCTCCCCCTCCCCCAGTCCTTTCCCGCTCCCTCTCCAGTCCAAAGAGCAGTCAGGGTTCCCTACCCTGTGGGAAGTCCAGGATCCTCCCCTCTCCATCCAGGTCTAGGAAGGTGAGCATCCAAACAGGCAAGGCTCCCACAAAGCCAGTTCATGCAGTAGAATCAAAACCCAGTGCCATTGTCCTTGGCTTCTCATCAGCCCTCATTGTCCACCATGTTCAGAGAGTCCGGTTTTATCTCATGCTTTTTCAGTCCCAGTCCAGCTGGCCTTGGTGAGCTCCCAATAGATCAGCCCCACTGTCTCAGTGGGTGGGTGCACCCCTCGCTGTCCTTGCATGTAAATGGATGGAAATAAAAAACACTATCTTGAGTGAGGTAACCCAGACCCAAAAAGATGTATATGGATGTACTCACTCATAATTGATTTCTAGCCATAAATAAAGGACATTGAGCCTATAATTTGTGATCCTAGAAAAGCTAAATAAGAAGGTGAACCCAAAGAAAAACATATAGTCATCCTCCTGGATATTGGAAATAGACAAGATTGCTGGGCAAAAATTGGGAACTTGGGGGTGGGGTGAGATGGGGGTAAGGGGAAATGGGAAGAGAAAAGTGAGAATGGGAGGATTGGGGGAACTTGGGGAAATGGGTTGATTGGGATAAAAGAAGTTTGGATAGGGGAGCAGGGAAGCACATATCTTAGTTAAGGGAGCCACCTTAGTGTTGGCAAGAGACTTGAACCTTGAGTGGCTCCCAGGAGCCCAAGGCGATGTCCCCATTTATTTCCTTGGGAAGCTGAGGATAGGGAACCTGAATTGACCCTATCCTATAGCAATACTGATGAATATCTTTCATATCACCATAGAACCTTCATCTGGTGATGGATGGAGATAGAGACAGAGACCCACACTGGAGCACTGGACTGAGCTTCCAAGGTCCGAATGAGGAGCAGAAGGAGGTAGAACATGAGCAAGGAAGTCAGGACCACATAAATAATTTTCAAACATAATGCATAATATTCATAAGAGCTGTTACATCCAGAGAAATACCTGAGTGTTTTCTTTGCCTGAATCATTAATTAATTAAATTATGCAAATGTCAGTTTATGGGTAGACAAAAACGCTGCTTCTTAACCTTAATGACTATCATCTCTAGTTAGACTCACAAAGTAAACACATTTTTAAAGGTTGTTATTAATGAACAAAGTATAAATTTGTCAAAGTTTTTTTTAGAAACTTTTATAGATACATAAGTAGCTAATGGATAGACAGAATAAATTAGCTAAGTACAGTCATTTTATATAAAAAGTTATACTTTCTTGAACCTCTGAAAAATGTTAAAATATAATTGAACAGAAATTTTAAAGAAGTGCAAGTACCTTGACAAAAGTCGGCATCTCCTCACTAATTGTCAGGTATCAACACCAACATGACATAAAACTGATTTTTGACTAACATTGAAGTGTCGTTTTTCTGAACAGTCAATTTAATTTTGCCTGAGCTTGTAAGGGCCTGAGAGCATCTCTCCAACCCCTACAATGTTTTTTTTTTTTTTTTTTCTGGGTGGTAATACTCTTGCAGTGTTCTGGTACAGGCTGTTACTTCTTTGAGAGTGAAATTCTCTGATTGCCCCAATGTTTTTTCCCACTCCATCAGTGGTATATAGCACTTTGACTACATATCTGTTCATTTTTCTTTGTGTCTTAAGGAAAGCAAAATCTGCTTTTGTCTCATTTTTCACAACTTTACAAAATTCAGAAGTCTTTACCATATCTGTTACGAGAATGAATACATAAAATGTGTTCTTACTAATAATTAATGAATTCAGTCACTTACAGTTAGTTCTTTTACATAGTTGGACCATATTTGCTGTAATATATTTTTTAATTGTTGATTGAATATCTAATATGAATTAACCACTCTGGTCATCAGGAATGTAGAGACTTTCCCCTTCCCCTTTTACTCTCCTCTTTTCCTTCCACCCTCTCTTCTCCTGCACCCCCATGCTCCCACTTTTGTCAGGCAATCTTATCTATTTCCCCCTTCCATGGGGATCTTTATATGTTTCTCTTAGGGTTCACCTTGTTACTTAGCTTCTCTAAGGTTGTAAACTATAGGCTCATTATCCTTTACAACTAGTAACCACTTATGAGTCAGCACATACCATATTCATCTTTCTGGGTCTGGTTACCTCACCCAGAATTTTTTTTCTAGTTCCGTCCTTTTGCATGCAAATTTGCAGATGTCATTGTTTTTCCAGCTGAGTAGTACTTCATTGTGTAAATGTGCCACATTTTCTTTATCCATTCTTTGGTTGAGTGGCTTTTAGGTTGTTTCACGTCCTGGCTAATACAAATAATGCTGCTTTGAACAAATGTCCTTGAAATATGATTGAGCATCTTTTGGGTATATGCTTAAGAGTGGTATTGCTGGGTCCTGAGGTAAGTTGATTCCCAATTTTCTGACAATCTGCTGTACTGATTTCCATAGGGACTCATTTGTTTTAAAGATATGGATATTGGATAAGTCAACATTAAAAAAAAATTTTACAAGTAATGTAAGGAATTTTCTCATTGGCAAATGGGGGAGTAAGAAAAAAAGATTGGGAGACATGCACTTGGATCTCCTAAGGACTTGAATGCTAGATTCGGTGCTTTAGTATATAAAATGCTAAGTGAGTCCCGTGCCTTGAGAGTTGGATAGCATGACAAGCTACCTGGATCTTTTTGTCTCCGCCACTAATTTCCTGTGCAACGTTGTGCATATGATTTTGATTCACATTATGCTTCAGTTTTCTCATCTGTAAACTGAAAACACCTGGAGAGTCAAATACTCTCCACAGGTAGTCTTACTAACACACCAGCTCTATCTTGATTTTATAACTGGACAAGCAGAAACCAAGTATTTTGCTTGAGCAAGGTCATCTCCCTAGGAAAAGGTGGAGCCAAGATTTGTTAAAATCTATGCCCCTAAGCAGGAAAATCCTGTCTTTCACAAATGTTGATAATAATACTAACCCAATAATACGAATCTTCAGTGGATTATTTCATTAAAAATACTCAGAAGAGTGGCTGTCACTGGAGTAGATGTTCCAGGCATGGTGTCCTATACCCTTCCTTTCATTTACCATTCTGTATCTGTTTTATTTATCATTGGCAAACTAGATCTCCACAAATATTTCTTCCATCTTTCTCTATATACACATCCTCTGCAATATTGCTTCAAAGTTCTATAAAGAACAAATAAAAATCTCACACAAAAGGAGCCAAAGTCTTTCCAGATCACCTATGGGGACCCATCCAGATCAAACACCTTTCTTTCCTCAACTTCTCCCTTTCTATATCAAATGTTTCCTTGCTAGAATATCGGTACATTCTCCAAGTGATTATGCATTTGAGTTTTCTTACGTGGGTATGGCTGGGCTAGAATGGAGAGAATGGAGTGGGATGTACTAAAAGCATACTCAGTCTCCATAGCCTGTCTTGAACTGACAAATACAATTTGAGCCTGTCAAGAAGCTGACACCTGTCCTCGGCCAGCTTCAAGAGACTGTGTGAGGTATTTGTCACCAAATTGAGGTTTTTAATAATGTCATAGCCCTGAGGCTAGAAGCAGCTGAGCAGCTTTGGAATCAATAATGCTTTGTCCCCCACTGGAGCAATAGCTTGTCCTCACATTCTCTATTCCTACCCATCCCCACTCGCATCACTGTTTCTCCTTATCCTCCACTTGTCATTGTTTAGACAAGCCCCACATTCTGCAGATTCTACAATAAGTCCAAGCTGACTAGCAACCATCCAACCAATGTATTGACCAATAATTAACAATAAAACTACTCAATCAGTAAAAATGCATTTCAAACTTAACAGGATAAACTATACATTCTAGATAGGATAACATGAAGCTCCCTTTTTCCAAGCACAGAGGAAAAATAATAATAATAATAATAATAATAAAACCTTTGGGACCAATAAACCTTCTTTACTAAATTTCCTGGACTAGATTCTTGGATTTATAATTCTAAATATTTTTCTTTGTGTGTGTTAAATATGAATCAAGACATTTTATATCTACCTATCTTATATAGGTTTTCATGTTGATTAATGGGTTAGCAAAAGTGACTCTAAATCCTAGGTTAAATGGTTATGAATGTTTTTAGGGTATTAATTAGAGCTATGCTGTGTACTGATGGCTAAGCAGAGGCTCTCCCAGCAGTGATAGAGTGCCTTACTCTAAAAAAAAAAAAAGCATTTTGAGAATACTTTCCTATTTGGCACACATCACAATTTTCTTTTAACATATACATTTTGGTATTGAGTGTAGAACTCAGAGGCTCTCACACATATCAATAGGCCCTTTACCACTGAGCTACAATCCAATCCACATATCTCTATTTTCTGAAAGTTCAGCATGGAAAGAGAAAAATAAATTTTCTTCACATCTAGCTAGACATATAAAAAGAGGGCAAAAATATACTGCCAGTTCTCTAGACTGAGATGTCTGCATTTAGGTCTGTTTAACAGCCCATCCACTTTTTTCATCTGTCCAAGAGAATAGAATGTATGAACGTAGAATATCAATTATAAGAACATAAAGCTTATAACATGACCATATAATGATATATATTACTGTTTCAAAAATAATGTGTGTTTGAGTGAGAGTGTGTATATTTATGTGTCTGTGTATTCAAACAAAAATATCAAGGTTTATGCTGATCTCCAGAACTTGTTTCATGCATTTTATGTTTGGTAAGTAGCTACAAGTCTTGAAATGCTATTTAAATTTTGACTTCTATGGTTGCTCCATTGGCATGGTAACTAGTCTTCTAAGAACCTGGTATGCATTAGCTTTAGAAGAAAATTGCAAAATAAAGAAAAACTCTGAGAATTCAAGTCACACAGGAACCTTATCTTACCCATAGACTTTCACGATATTTATTGCTTGCAAATACATATGATCACAGATGTGTCCAAAGGTACCCAGTGCATGTATATGTGTATTTGTACTGTGTGACAAGAAGAAAATGGGCTTTAGAAAGAGATAGTACTGTTTAAATGCTCACTTCTGCCACCGGCTTGAATTGTGATCATAGATGGGCAAGCCAATTAATCACTTCAATCATTAATTTCTTTGCATGTGAAATAGGAATAATTCATGCCTCAGCGGCTCTTCAACATTAAATAAGAAAAAAATATTTCATTGTTAAACTTAATTATATTCAGTTCTCCTCTTCCCTTCTCCCAGAGGGAGTTTGGCATTTTACTGTAGCAGAGAGAATGATCTAGCTCCTGTCAGTTAGTATGGCTCTGACCCAAGTTTAATTCACAAATTTGTTGAAACCCTTGGGCTAAAAATTATCTCTGAATTAGATCTACTCTGTGTCTTAGAAAATCCCTTTACTTCTTTGGACACCAGTCCTTTCAACCACAAAATAGATAAATTGAGCCAGTAGCCCCGGAGAATTACTTTTGCATGCAGTCTGTGATTCTTTGTATTTTTCTGCTGTATCAAGAAATAAAGCCTGCTTTTGTTTCTTTTGATAACATATTGTTCTAGTTTGGTTTAATAAATTTTGCTTTCAATTAATAGGCATTCCTACTTCTCTTACTTCTGGGATGTAACCAAGGGAATAGAATGACCTGTAATATTTTGGTAATCTCTTGGGTAACAATGACCAGCAACACAGAAGAAGCCTATGATGCCTGGTGTTGAGTTTTTTCTTAGGTGTTCTTTGGCTCTTGAAGGAACATTGTCAGCAAAAATGGGAAAAATTCATTTAAACTATACATGTATATTTTCATGGTGACTTATGTTTAGTATATTATTAAGATAGGTCTAGAATTGTGCACACATAGGCACTTAGTAATAGCTGTGGACTACATTGGAATTTATATTCCTATTGCCTCAAGTTTTTCAAGGTAAGGTAAATGGCAAAAATGTTGTCCATGAGATATATGGAGGACAAAAATGACTTTTGGATGCATGGCTTTCCATTTTCTAAAAGGGAAAACATAAAACTAAAGAAACAATGTTGAGAATGTGGACATAGACCCAGTGCGCTTTAGAGATGGAAGATGTCCTGACACATCTTTTTCAATGTTCATAAACTATATGAAGATGTTCACATCTCAACCTCTTCAGTGTAAGATCTTAACAGAAAGAGAAGGTATCCTTATGCCATGCTTTGTACATGCATTGTACATCCTCACAACACATTGTATATTGATTAAATAGGAATAAACTTTTCAGGAGATGGAAAATGTTCAGGATATGTTCAACAGTAAGGGGTTCTTTACTTTGGCTGAAGTAAGGCACAACCAAAATTAAGGAGGTTGGGTACAATTACACACAACTAAAATATCTAATTAATCATTAATCATTAATACTAAGCACAAGGTTGAATCCCACCAATCTCTTTTTCTTCCAAGAAGGAAAGGGAACAAGCACGAGGGGAAAGAGGAAGACAAGGAAGGGCAATGGGAGCTACCATGTATGATATAGATATATATAAAGAGAGAGAGGTTGCTATATGGAAATGTGTGTATTAAATGCCATGTTAAAACCCAGTACTTAGTATGCCAACTAAAAGAAACTAATTAAACTTTTACAGAAAAGATGTAAATTAATTTTGAGGTGAAGGCATAGTTTTAAAGAACCTGTTGGCTTTATTTCTAGGAGGTGGGTGGTCCTTGGACTTCCCACAGGGTAGGGAAACTTGATTGCTCTTTGGGCTAACAAGGGAGGGGGACTTGATTGGGGGAGGGGGGGGGAAATGGGAGGTGGTGGCGGGGAAGAGTCAGAAATCTTTAATACATAAATAAAAATTAAAAATTAGTAAAAAAAAAAAGAGCCTTAAAATCTCTCAAAGTTTAACTTAGGTGTGGGATAGGTAAACTATGAGTGTAAATCAGGAATTAACAGTGAAGTTTCTTAAATGTATTAAGTTGTTTCCTAATAAATACTTGATAATAGTGATGACATAACCTATGATTATACTATAGTGAACGTACAAATATGAATCGGGCATGTGGGCACCTAGCTTATATAGAAACACACACATATACATATATGTTGTCAAGAGATTAAACCCATGACTAGATAATATTAAATCCCAGGCATTTTACTCATTTCCTTATTGTATAAACCATAATGTTTCTTCCCAGTTCTTTCAGAATCATGTAAAACAAAATCTAGTTCCTCCATACTTGTTTTCTAGTGAGTGGAAACATTGTCAAGAAGGACCTGTAACGGCAATTTTTACATATGTTTGTTACTATGAAAAAAGGAGATCAGGTCAGTGCCCCATTTCCTTTGCTGGAGAGGTTGTGGAGAAAGGGGTACCCTCATCCATTGCTGGTGGGAATGCAAACTTGTGCAACCACTTTGGAAAGCAGTGTGGCGGTTTCTCAGGAAATTCGGGATCAACCTACCCCTGGACCCAGCAATACCACTCTTGGGAATATACCCAAGAGAGGCCCGATCATATGACAGGGGCATTTGTTCAACTATGTTCATAGCAGCATTATTTGTAATAGCCAGAACCTGGAAACAACCTAGATGTCCTTCAATGGAAGAATGGATGAAGAAAGTGTGGAATATATACACATTAGAATACTACTCAGCGGTAAAAAACAATGACTTCTCGAATTTTGCATGCAAATGGATGGAAATAGAAAAAAGGGAATGACTTCAGCATTTTACATGTTTCCTAGACTACTCACTATATTGAATAAAATGCATTATTGTCCTTAAACCATTTCTTGGATCAGAGAATTCTAAATGGTGACAATATTTTTCTCTGAAGGAAACAGCATGGTATAAGTGAGCAGATAGGGAAAACAGGAAAAGTGGGGGAGCTCTAATTAAGGAGGGGTGAAGGAGATAAATGTAAAAGGATAGAAAAAGGTAAAATAAGGATAAGGATGTCTGAAAAGTTACAAGGAATCATACTATGAATGATCTACCTTATTAATATACTAAACATAAGTCACCATGTAAATATATATGTATAGTTTAAATGAATTTTTTCCCATTTTTGCTGACAATGTTCCCTCAAGAGCCAAAGAACACCTAAGAAAAAACTCAACACTAGGCATCATAGGCTTCTTCTGTGTTGCTGGTCATTGTTACCCAAGAGATTACCAAAATATTACAGGTCATTCTATTCCCTTGGTTACATCCCAGAAGTAAGAGAAGTAGGAGTGCCTATTACTGAAAACATTACAATTCAGACACCGGGTCCAGGGGTTTCCTTGACTGCAACTGACCTGAAAGCCTCCTTCCTGAGGACTAGCTTTCATGGTACCAAAAAATGCCATGTGTGTTTCCAAAGGTGGAAAGCAACTAAAAGCGCTATCCAGATAGGATGCCTATGAATCACAGCACTGGGCAGTACAACACGACAAACCTATGATATGTGGAAAGTAGTGGTATGCATACTATGGTGGTAACCAACAGCTCTGTAATTGGACTTAAGAGCCACTCAACAAGAGGGAAAGCATACTTGTATTGAAAAGCTAGCCAGTTACCCAGGGCTAGTGAATTCATAGAGGAATACCCTGGGAGGCATACCTACAACCACCACTTTACTATCCCAGCATAATCCCTAGCTATATTACAAATATTTGTCTTTAAGCACAAAGATAAGTGTAGACCTTGCCCTCATCAAGGAAACTTCTCTTTGCAACAGAGAAGATCATAGAAAACCACATCCAATCAAAATGCAGAGTAGTGGAACCTAATTCCAATGGATACATATAAAATTTATTCACCTAAACATCAAAAAAAGAGATTATTTCAGAAAAGGATGGGTCAAAGATTTTAAGAGCCAGGAGGTCAACAAGTTTGCCCTAGGATTGTGTCTCCTAGGAATATCAGAAGCTATTTCTATTTGGTGAGTTTAAAAATCTCAACAACCCCCACCCCCCAAAATGTCTCACCAATATATCTGCTTAAATATGAACTGAACAAGGGCGACAGCAATAGAAATGCCAATTTGGACAGGGGAAACACAGGATAAGGCCTCAACCTTACACAGAGAACTCCAAACAACTAAGGAATGCTGTGAACAGGAGAAATAGTCTTCCCAGGGAAAAACACACCACTTAGTTAGCCCATACCAAATGGTCAGCACTGAAAACACACATGCAATTAACATTATAGAGACTAAGCTATACTCTGATATTAAGTATAACAGTAATTTTGTAACTGGTTATGTAAATGTCACAGTAACCATGAACTCTACTATGCTATTTAAAAAATGACAAAGCTAAGAGGTGAAGTGACTTGCCCCGAGACACATCTAATAGGTTTTTTTAAATGTCACATTTGAAGACCATCTTTTAAAAATCTCAAAATCCATTTGTAGTTAATTTATTTTGCATTAAGGTGTTTTTAATTAGTGTACAAGATGTTATTTCAATTAAAGTGCATTTCAGAAGATTCTCCTTCTCCCTCATATACACCACTTTCCCCACCTCCCACTCAGTCAATCCCCCTTGGAACCTCTCCCTTGGGTCTTCTTTTTCTATTTTCTGTCACATGTGTTGCTAGATCACTTTATTGGTATTACAATGCCTAATAGAGTATATATTCTCTATTGTAGAAGTGCAGAATATTCATACATAATGCATAATTGTAGATATGAAAAATTCTCTACTAACAATAATTATAATGCCCAAATCACCACACAGTAATTTGTTGCAAAACGGTATTCTTTAAATTGGGTTTACTTGATTTGTAATGATTTGACTGTTGTTGCTTAACATTTGAAAATTTATTTATATTTAATATCTTTATGATACATATAAGAGGTACACATTCAGCTATTTTGCAACTATATTAAATTTTCTTATTTTCTTATCTTCTTTATCTTAGAGAATATTCCACATCATAGATAATGCACATTTAACTGTCTAGGATTTGAAATATAGTGCCAGCACTAATGACGCCATTCAGACTACAAGTCCTTAGAGAATAGGTGATGTGAAAAGAAAAGGAAAGCATGTGAAAATAAGTATGATTGAACAACTGGTAGGAAAGCACCCAATCTTTAGGGGGTTTGTTGATTAGGAGATTCCCTGTTCTTAATTCAGAGATCAGAGAGACTATGCAAAAGCCACTTTGAGAGCATGCCGACATAGGTAAACACAGCATAGAAGAAGAAAATGTAGTATTAGACCTGTGATTCTTGTGGCAGAGGATTATGAACTAAATTTTATAATAGAGTGGAGATAGAATTAAAACAATAATCCTCTATATCTAAATATTTTGGAGAAATGGGACAAAAAAAATGACCTGCAGGTAGGTAGACCAGTGATGCCTGCTAGGGGTGGGAAAGGGACAAAGATTCAGGGGAAAATAGTGGCTGTTATGTGAACATGTATTAATGTATTCCTGACTGGTCTGTGTACTGATGCCTGTTATTTCTAAAAGGCTGCGTAGCACCTGAAGTCCCTTCCTTTAGGTATCGGAACAAATTGTCCTACCTATTCTTCACATTAAAAAGTCTCTGGTTTTCATTCCATTTCCAAGCCTTTTTTGTGTGACAGCTGTCTGATTCGGTGAGCTAACACTTCATAATGTGGTAATGTATCCTCTGAGTGACAAGAAGGTAGATATTGCAGATGTCATTAGCAGCCTGTAAGACATGATATCTGAAGGAACAAGGAGGTCTCCAAGTGCACTTCAAATCATTCCACATAAATGACTCTCTGGCCTGTCCTTGCTAAATGCGTCAGTAAAAATTTTAACCATCACTGATGGTGACTCACTCTGTGATTGCATAAATCCAAAAATAGGAACCAGCAAGCACGACTGTCTGTGTGGTCCTTTTGCTCTCTTCTTTCAGCATCCAACCTGCTGAAAAGCTTTGGGCAGTATGCGTGTATTTGTGCGAAGATGCTTACATGCATATATGTGATGTTCAGTGTTTCTATTTTAAAACTACCTTGTTTATTAACCACCGAGGCTTATCTTGCTGGAGACAGAATCATTGACAAGTGTCTCCTTATAGTTTCTTAGTGTTAAGATTACTTCTATTAATACTCAAATAGGCATTCTTCATGAATACATCTCACAGACTAGCTTCCTTTAGGAAGATGACAGCAAAATTCACTTGAAAACGCTGGAGACTTTTCAATAGAAAAAGTATCTGCTGTTGGTTATTAGCTTTGCAAATGATAAGAGCTCTCTAAATGTAACAAATAAATTCTATTCTGAGAACTTATGAAAACAAAAGATTGTTTTAGAATATGAGTATATATATAATAATACTCTCCAATACATTTTCTTCTTTTTACTTCAAAAATCATAGAAATTGAGTATCAAAAACTGCATGAAAATGAGAAGATCTGGGTTTAAACATACTCAGCTTCTCATATCAATAAGCTACATGTATAACATTCAACCTATGGTTGAAAATAGTTGGTAGAATTCTATCTGACATAAACACATAGAGAGACACATTTCCTATTATTACTGCAACAATACAGCAAAAATTATTTATGCTGCATTTAGATTGTTAATATTGTAAGAAATCTAGCGATGATTAAAAGTGCATAAGAGACTCTATATAAATATTATGTTGGTTTATGTAAAGAATGAGAGCCCCTACAAGTTTGGTATGCAAGCGGCATCTGAAAACCATTCTCTGGAGAATACCCAGCAGCAGTGATACTATGGAGTTGGGCAAGGATTTCTGAAAGATGAAGTTATCATAGAGATTTTTTCTTCTTAGTGATCCTTTTACCATTTCAATTTTCTCAAGTTGGCTAACATTTTTACACACTCCAAAATCTACTATTCTATGACAGTGATACTAGCCCCAGATCCTCTTTGATGCACCTACATTTTAAAGATTCATCTCATTAAAAAAAAACACACCAGTGACTAATTATAACACATCTCGCTTCTTTAACGTATACACATATTTTATCATGCTGTTCATGTCCAGTCTAGTACTAAATTGGAGATGCTGAGAGATTAAACAGAACAGTGATCACCAATTAGTGTAGTTTTTGAGATGCTGGAGACCCTGACATGCTGCACCACCAGTAATGGCCAAACACTAGTTGGGTGCTGTGCAAGCACTGAGAAGTCAGATGAAGAAAGGAGGTCACAAAATAATTCATTGGGATATGATACTTTATTCTCTGTTTTATATTCAAGGTATAATTTTCCAGGTGCGATTGTATAATATGGGTTGGGCAAAGACAACGAGGCATGAGAGAACAGAGAACAATGAAGTAATGAAAAGCAATTTAAAAAAAAGTATGGTTATTAAACACAAAGAAAATGCCAAAGAAAATGAGACATCAGCCTAGACACTGCTGTGACATCTGAAAGAGTGTGGATGCACTCCTATGTAACAAAGCTCCTCTGTGTGTTTTCATTCTAAACAGATTGCTCTGATTACAACAAGGAACATGCATTGAATAGGGACAAGACTGTTGGCAGGGAAGCAAATTAAGGGTTATTTTAGTAATATATACAAGAAGATGATGACAATCTGAACCAGGACATTCTAAACAGAAGCAGAGAGATAAAAGGAAACTGACAGAGTAAAATTATTCCTAACACATTATTGATATTTTGTATATGTGAATTCATTATTTAATTACATAAAAAATTAAAATACCTCTTTGAAATAGGGGCTTGCATTATTCCCATTTCATAGAAGGGAAACAAAAGCACTGAGGGGTTAAATAAGTTAAAGTAAGGAGGAATAAAACCCACACAGTCTTGCTTAAAAGCTGTCTGATTCCAATTAGGTATTGAATATCAAAACTATAGGATATGTTAATATACTTGTCAGGAAAAGTGGATGCAGGATGGTGGGAAACTAGAAGCAAAAGATGCTTCTCAGGCCTCTAACTTGGACTGTTCTTAGTTAAGTAATATAATAGAAAAAGATGGAAGGGTATGGATAAAAGCTCATACTTAGACCCATTAAGTCTGTGATCTATCTAAGCAGAGATCTGTCCTGGATGCAGACATGTATAAATGAACAGCTATTTCTAGTAGTTGGAACCATGGTTAAAGATACAAGGAAGGGTTCGAGAACAGCCTGGTCTACAAGAGCTAGTTCCAGGACAGGCTCCAAAACCACAGAAAAACCCTGTCTCGAGAAACCAAAAAAAAAAAAAAAAAAAAGATACAAGGAAGGATATACATAAAAATCACCGAAGTCAAGTACATACCCTGGAATCACCAATTTAAAAATCATTAGATTAAGAGGGTTTCATTAATATTGATGAGGAAAATCTATTCATATTGAACAAAATTCTGAGGAAAGAAGTTGCCATGTAAGTCAAGATGACATTTTATAAAGCAAGTTCATGGAATAATAGGATAAGAAGCCAGATTGAAATGAACTAGAGAATGAGGATAAAATGAAGAAATTTGGAATGTAGATGACAGGATGATGTAGAGCTCAATAAAAATCAATAAAAAAAGAAAAGAAAATACCATCTTACAAAGTATGAAGTAAAATAGAGAAACAATGATAAGAAAATGGAAGGGGTTGAAACATGAGTGTTGTGATGGCAGATATTTAGCCAAGTCTGGCAGTGTAGTTTAAGATTCTACTTTCAGAGAGCGAAAGAGGATGATAAATTCAAAAGCAGCCTTGAATATGAAACAAGTCCAAGCCAGCCTGTGCTACATAACCAGATCTTGTTTTAGTAAGTAAATATATTTGGTGATTGGTGTATGGATGGATAGAGATAGATAGATAGATAGATAGATAGATAGATAGATGATAGATAGATAAGCAGAACCAGGAAATATAATCAAGATGTAAAATACAGTGAAGTTACACAAAACATAATGTTGAAAGAATGAATGGAATGAATAATGAATGGGTTATTTGTTCTTTTGATGGCCAATTTCTTGAGTTCTTTGTATATTTTGGAGATTGGCTCTCCATCTGATGTGGAGTTGGTGAAGATCTCTTCCCATTCTGTCGTTTTGTCTTGATGACCATGTCTTTTGCTTTACAGAAGCCTTTCAGTTTCAGAAGGTCCCATTTATTAATTGTTTCTCTCAGTGACTGTGCTACTGGGATTATATTTAGGAAGTGGTCTCCTGTGCCAATGCATTCAAGTGTACTTCCCATTTTCTCTTCTATGAGGTTCAGCGAGCTCTCTAATTGGACGTAAGACTCAAGCAACAAGAGGAAATCATACCTGGTTCTTGAAACCTAGCCAACTATTTGATTTCATAAAATGTGATACAAGATTTAAAGAAACAGATTAGCAGAAACCCACTTCAATATTCTGCTTTCTACAAAACATCTGAACAAAAAATGAATGAAAAATATCAGAATAAATTATCAACATACATCAAATGCATTTAACAGTTATCCACATAATATTACACCAAAGCACCAATGAATACACATTCCATTCAATAGCCTCTGAAATCATTTCTAAAATAGAACAAATATTTGGACACAAAGCAAAACTTGACAAATTAAAAGATACTGAATAACTTTAGGTACTCTATCTGAATACAATGTAATAAACCTGAAAATTGACAGAAAACAAATCTCTAGTAAATACACAAACTCATGGAGTTAAAGAAAAAATAAAGAAAGAAATAAGGATTTTCTAGAGTTTGGTAAAAGTAAAAATGTAGTACAACAAAACCTCTGTGACACATTGAAAGTTCACAAGGGAAAAATTACAGCACTAAGTCCCTACATTTAAAAAAAATGAGAAATAGCCCAAATAAATGACTAATGATGCAAACAAAAATTGGAAAAACAAGAACTAATCAAATTCAAATCTACTTGAAATCAGGAAGTGATAAAAGTCACAATAAAAAGCAAGCGAATTGAAGAACAGATTCTTTGAGAAGATAAACAAGATTGACAGACCCTTGAACCAACAAACAAAAAGAAAGAAAGAGGACACAAATTAGCAGAATCAAAAATGAACAAAGAAATATTACAAGAGACATAAGAGAAATATTGAATATCCCAAGAGAATAAAAACAATGAAAAAACAGACAAATTGAAGAACAGGTTCTTAGAGAAGATAAACAAGATTGACAGACCCTTGAACCAACAAACAAAAAGAAAGAAAGAGGACACAAATTAGCAGAATCAAAAATGAACAAAGAAATATTACAAGAGACATAAGAGAAATATTGAATATCCCAAGAGAATAAAAACAATGAAAAAACAGACAAATTGAAGAACAGGTTCTTAGAGAAGATAAACAAGATTGACAGATACTTGAACCAGCAAACAAAAAGAAAGGGAACACAAATTAGTAGAATCAAAAATGAACAAGGAATCATTACAACAGGCATAAAAGAAATATTAACTATCCCAAGAGAATACCAGTACCAGTACCCATTAAGATGCAAAATCAAAAAGAAATGGATGAATTTCTAGATCTAATCAAACTACCAAAAGAAGAAGAGGAAGAAGAAGAGGAAGAGGAAGAGGAAGAAGAAGAAGAAGAAGAAGAAGAAGAAGAAGAAGGAGGAGGAGGAGGAGGAGGAGGAGGAGGAGAAGAAGAAGAAGAAGACATCAACAACCTAAAGAGACAAGTAATAAAGGCATTCAAGGTAAAAAAAAAATGTTAATAAATAAAATCCAGGGACAAAAAGATTTACAGCAGAATTCCAATAGATTTTAAGAATATCTACTATTAAGCTTATTTAAAATATCCAAAAAGAAGCTAGAGCAGGGAGGAGGAGGAAAGGAAGGAAGGAAGAAAAGAAGTGGGAGGAGCACTCCCAAACTCCTTTTAGGAATCTAGAATGCCTCTAATACCAAATCTGATAAAGATGCAGCAAACGAGAAAGAAAATTACAGGGTAATATCATGATGAACATACATCTAAAACTTCTCAATAAAATACTTGAAACTACATGGACATATATCAAAAAGGATTATTCACCATGACCACGTTGCTTTTATCTCTGAAATGCAATGACGCTTCAATATATGCAAATCAAAAAGTGTAATAAACCATATCAATGAACTTAAAGATAGAAACAACACGGTCATGACAATCAATGCACAGCAAGCCTTGAAATATATAGCATTCATTCATGATGAAAGTTCAAGACAATGTTGGGCTAGAGGAAACATAGTTCAACATAACACAAGTCACATTATCCCAAATGTCAAAAAGCTTGACGCAATCAAAATGAAGTAAGGACAGGTGTGAGATGATATCTCAAAGTTGTTTTGATTTGCATTTCCCTGATTGCTAATGAGGTTGAGCATGACCTTAGGTGTCTTTTGGCCATTTGAACTTCTTCTTTTGAGAATTCTCTGTTCAGTTCAGTGCCCCATTTTTTAATTGGGTTAATTAGCATTTTAGAGTCTAGTTTCTTGA
>NW_026068131.1:894343-937736 GCF_014885135.2 Alexandromys fortis | reverse complement strand
GGGGGAGGGGGGGAAGGTTGGGGGAGGGGGAGGGAAATGGGAGGCTGGGAGGAGGCGGAAACTTTTTTTTCTTATTCTCAATAAAAAAAATAGTATAAAAAAAAAAATGAAGTAAGGAATGAGAAAGGGCCGTCCACTTTACCACTTCGTTTTCATATTGTGTTTATTGCCTTAGCTTAAGAAACAAGGTAAGCAAAGATGTTAAAGAGGTGCAAACAGGGGCAGCAGAAAACTACTAGAATCAAAAAATTCAGTAATGTGGGAGTATGTAAACTCAACTTGTTCAAATCAATAAAATATCTTTGTATACACCAACAGCAAATATTCTGAGAAAGAGATCATGAATACACTCCAATTAAAAATGGCATTAAAGAAAATTTACAAATCCAGGAATAAACCTAACCAAGGTTGTGAAGAATATTTACAATGAGCACTTTAAACCTCTGAAGAAGAAGACAGAGAGAGTCACTGGAAAATGGAAAGACAATTGCTCATGGTTTGGTAGAGTTAATATTGTGAAAATGGCCACTTTACCAAAAAGCCACTTACACATTTCAATGCAATCCAACAAAAATTTCCATCTATTTTTTTTAAAGAAATAGAAAAAATAACTATCTTAAAGGTCATATGGAAGGCATAAAATAGCCTGGATAGTCAGAACAATCCTGGGCAAATGGACAATGCTGCATGCTTTATCATCCTAGATCTCAGGACACAGGAAAGAGTCATAGATAGAAATATAGAATAAATAGAATGTGGGACTGGCAAAAACAGACATGTAGATCAATGGAACAAAATCAAAGTTTTAACATGAGTACATACAACTTCAGCCATTTAATATTTGACAAAGCTGTCAAAATATTAACTGGAAAAAGAAAACATCTTCAAGGACAGGAGCTGGGAAACTTGATGTCCACAAGCAGAAAAATAGAACGTTATCTTTGACCTTGAACAGCAACATACTCCAAATGAATTTCAAAAAACTGAATTTGAAATCTGAACCACAAAAACTGCTAGAAGAAAACATAGTCAATATAATACCATTGTAGGAAAGAATGTTCTAAATGGGAGTCTAGACACCCAGAAACTAAGGCTGACAAATGTCAAGTGGGACTTCATAAAATGAAAAGAATTTCATAAAAGGAAAAAATTCACAGCAAAAGAAATAATCATTTGGGCAATGAGGAAGCCCACAGAACAAAAGACAATCTTTGAAGTCTCTATATTTGACAAAGGATGAATACTAGAATATGTAAAGATCTTAAGAAATAAAGATTCAAAAAAAATTACTCTTTACAAAATGTGCCTGCCATCTGAAGATAGAATTCACAAAAGAGAAATGATTCCCTAGTTACTAAGGAAACTCAAATCAAAACAACCCTGGGATTTCATCTTATCCCTGTCAGAATGGTAAAGATCAACAAAACAACCAACAACAGATGTTGAATAAGGATGTGGGGAAAGGGAAATTCGTTCACTGTTGGTGGGAATGCAAACTGTTCAACAACTCAGGAAATCACAAAGGCAAATTCTCAAAAAAGTAAACAGAATCACTAAAACTAAATCTACAATAGGATCCAGTCATACGACTCCTTGAAATTTACCTAAAGGACTTTGTATCAGACTCCACAGACACTTTCTCAGCTATGTTCATTGCTGCTTTGTTCACTTTAGTTGGGAAACAGAAATATCCAACATATCCTTCAACTGACAGATAATGCAAATGTTGTACATATAACTAATGAAAGAGTATTTACCTGTAAGAAAAACTAAATCATAAAATTTGTAAGTAAATGGAAAGATGTAGTGAAAACTCCAAGATCAAGCAAATAAGGAATGCTGGGAGTAGGAGAAAAAAATCTTCCATAGAAAAGAGTACACTGATCGGTTATCTAATACCAAATGATCAACCCTGAAAACATACATACATGTAACATTATATAAATTGAGCAAGTCATACTTATGTTTTTATAACTAGTTAGCTAGATGACATTTTCATAACTAGTTAGCGAGATGACAGATAGATGGATACATGCATACATACATATATAAGTAGGCATAATTGATGAAAAAGAGCACCGAGGGATGTATGGGAAGGTGTGAAAGATAGAATGGGAAATGTTTCAAAACTAAATGAAACAAATTTTTAAAAGAAGTTAAATGCTCTTATTTCAAGAAAGAAAAAACAAGGTACAATCACAACGAAAAAATATTAAAACTTAATTCCAACAACATAATTAACCTCTATTCTCCAATTTCTGGGATTCAGTCATGATCTTTTGGATGACAGCGTTGCATTTCTCCAGTTCTCCCATGCACAGTATTCAGCTTTTCTCGTAGCCTTAGGCCAGTTCCATGCCATGCGTGCTGCTGTCCTTGTTATTAGCATCTTCAAAATGCTGGGGTCTTCTGCTGCAACGTAGATGCACTTTCTCCAATGGCCTCTACTGAGCTATCTTTAGTGACTCTAACCCTGCCACATGGTGCCAAATTGCAGACTCTTTCCATTTACCCTTCAGACCTGGAGCTTTCACTGCCTTCATGAAGAGCCTCTCCTTACCTCTCACAATGCAAAGCTTTGGTTACTCTCCATTACTCCTTCTTATCTTCAAAGTCCATAGTACCAAAGAGACTCTCACACATTGCCAAGTGTAGTTACCAGCATGAGGTCCAACCTTGCATACCTACGGACCACAGTTTCTGTTTCTGACACTGACAAAATATTCCCGGATTTACAGTCCTCAGTGATACTACTTTGTCTTTAGTCACCCATAACTTCTCAGCCCCATCTGGTCAGCATCAATTATCTCAGTTTAAAAGAAAAAACACTTTAGTGGTTCTGGTCTCTTGTAAACCACAGCCAATTTTTCAGCCCAATTTGACTAGAAGCACAGATTTTTATACCTAACAACATCAGCTCCAGTAGCCTTTAAAGGCCTCTGGAATTTCGTAATCCAGGCCTCCATCATCTGCATTGCTCTCAACATTCTTATCTTTCAAGATTCCACAGAACAGTTCTCCAAGCTCTGAACACTCAATGGTTTTTCTAGCCCAAAGTTTCAAAGCGTATGTTTATGTCTGTCATAGCAATGCCTCATGAAGCGATGCCCATTTCTGTCTTCTGGTTTCTGCTGCTGTGGTAAAATGCCATGATCAATATCAACTTGGGGAGGAATGTGTTAATTTCATCTTCCAGCTCTCAAGTCACATTCCATCACTGAGGGACATCAGGGTAGGGACTTAGAGGCAGTGAAAGGAACAGAAGCCATGGAGGAGTGATGCTTACTGATTTGCCCTCTGTGGCTTGCTCTTCTTGGCCTTCTTACAATGCCGAGAAGCCCTAGTGGAGGGGTGGTACAATCCACAGTAAACTGTGTCCTCTCACACCAGTCATCAAGCAAGGAAATGCATCACGGGCTTATCTGCAGGTCAATTCAATGAGGCCATTTTCTCAATTGAGGTTCTCTTTCCCCAAACAACTCTAGCTCATGTCGATGTAACATAAATCTAGCCAACACATGTGTACTATTCATATATTGTTTCTGAAGTACGCTATGTCATTGGAAAATGAATGAGAGGCAAGAAGTGGAAGATTATATATAATGAAGGTCCAGATCATA
This sequence comes from Alexandromys fortis, assembly GCF_014885135.2. Classification (NCBI taxonomy): domain Eukaryota; kingdom Metazoa; phylum Chordata; class Mammalia; order Rodentia; family Cricetidae; genus Alexandromys; species Alexandromys fortis. The sequence continues at coordinate 934,116 of NW_026068131.1, read as the reverse complement.
TAACATTGTGAAACTCATTCATCAAGTCACAAATATCTAGCATTAGGTTATGTAGAATATATAAATATATTAAATATATATTAATATTTTCTCTTATATATAAGAGAATATTAATTTAATTTGCTCATATATAGTAAATAAAATCACATCAGAGTTGTACTTGAGTATGATTATGTTTCCTATTCTATGCAGTCTTTATCAATTCTCTGGGCATTACTTATTTATAAATAAAGCAAGGTAATCTGGGTTTTTAATGATGCTTCTATGGAAAATACTTAAATGTACCTTTACTAGAACAATTTACTTCTTGTTTGTGTCCAAAGGTGGCGACAAGAAGAAAGGGCATCATCCCTGTCCCCATTTTCCATCTGTATCTTTTGCTTTGTGTGAGACAACTGATTCACTCTGCAAAGACATTTTGAGCACTTGGAATGTCAATCTAAACTGTTGATTTAGATCAGGCTAGGCTCTCCTCTAAGTTACATCGTATAGTACAAAAGTGAGTTTTCATGTTGTGCCTTGCCCCCAGAAGGTTTTATTTTACAGAACATCCTTTGTATATATTTGAGGGAGAAAGTGACTACATCCTTTGGGCAGACCTAGAAAGTGCACCATCTGTCAGGCATCACGGATCCAGCACAGACTAAAAAATGACTTATTCTTGGGGATAGAAAGGAAATTACCCTGTAAGTTCGTTGGGGTAATACAAACTGTAGGGCACAAGAGTATATTAAAGTTCTATGCGGGAAACAAGGCCCAAGAACTTTTCAGACACACCACACAGAGAAAATGGTGTGGTTTTCTTTCCTGGACCTCACAAACTGATAGACAATAACAGCACAATGACAGCATGGACACACACCAGTTTGAAATTTTATGTGTGTCAAGGATTGCCTTCAACTCTATTTAGTCCCCTGTTGCTTATGTGGTCTACCTAACTGCTTTCTTGTCCATGTATTGGCTCATGTGTACATGGTACTGAACCGTTCATTTGCTGATTGGACCTAGTTTGACCTTTCACCTTAGAGCTGAACTCCGCTGCTGTGGTTTCACACCCTGACTGCAGCAGCTCCAGCAGTAGGTCCCTGTAGGCGTTGGTCTGTGTGGTCATCATATCATTACAGACTCTCTTCATCTATTTCTGAAATCTCTCAACCTCGGTTGTATTCTCTTTAATTTGCATTCATTTTGCAAACCACATGTATGCATAGAGAGATGTTTGCTGTGTAATATTAGTAATCAAGATTAGAATAAAATAAACGGCCTTCACATTGACCAGGTTACCGATTTAGGTGCATTATATATGACAAATTTCTATCATTAAACCTTTTGAACTTTGGAAACTTACTGTTTTTCAATAGATTATGACATAGTGAAAAGACACAATGTATTCTTCTATGCTTTTGACACAGTGCATTCGTGACACTATTTCATCTCTCTTCAAGGCTAAAAGTGAAGGAAAATCATTATCCTAAATCTGCAGACACTTTAGATTTTATGAACAACAAATCCTCACAAGACAGGCCAACCCCTCATGGGGCCAATTATCCACAATGAGAAGGCAACACCCTGGACTTGAGGTAATCATCTTGCAAGAAATAGATGGATTCCCCCAAAACAATGACATTGATAAAAATTCCTTCAGACCACTTTGCAGAATCAGAACTGAGACAATGATCAACAGGAACACACTTTGAACAGGATGGCTTAGTAATAAGGCATCTCTTCCCTTGCCTAGATTCTACCTGTATTTAAACCTAAAGCTTTTGTCAGTACTCTAAAGACAGACTCAGGGACACCGAGTCCTTTATTTTTCTCTTCATAACACATTGATTAAATTTCCTTTCTCTGCTTTCCACCATTACATATCTCTTTAGAATAGGTGGCTGGTCCCAACCTGTTGAACCTTTTACTAAAGAAGCTTTTACCCCTGAACTCTGATTACACTTCCAGTATGAGCATTTTCTATTTCTGTGAAAATTGCAAAAGGTCTCCGAGTGGGAAATGGGGTTAGTGAGGAATTTAAAGTGCAGTAGAACTCTGTTAAGCTCTGGAGAGAACACACAACAAAACAAGCTGGATGAATAGACCCACACAAATGTACGGAGAGTGGAAAATGTCTCCTGCAATAGTGTTCCTGACAAAGAGAAAAGCACAGAAGACAGACTTCCAAACCATTACACAGAAAATGCTTTCATAGCAGCAAAACAACACATTGACAAAGCACAAAGGGGCCTAACAAACCATTTTGTTTAACTCCTTGTATGAACATGGGCAAAGTGAGACATGGAGAGGATAAAGAACTTTCTCCAAACCTCTGAGCACATCTGTAGTAGAGGCAGAACGGAGTTGGTGTGAGGTGAACTTAACTCCTGTGGTTTTCTGTTAAAGCTGAAATATTTTTTAAGAAAAGCCTGAGACTTAGATATAATAACCAAAAAAATGTGATAAATTCAAACATGTAGGTAAAGCATAAATTTTTATTCAGAGAGAAAAAATGAGAGGAATGTGATGAAATTAACTCCGCTTTAGCTTCAGGAGAAACAATAGTTAGAAGGAAAAAAAAATAAAACATGCTACCACTGTTAAAACTCAGTAAAGACATACTGTCTGGTTAACATGAGATCTGGACTGGCCAGTATGGTGGCTCAAATTTGTAGTCTGAGCTCACAGGTACTAAAATAAGGAAGATCTGAAATTTTAGGCCACTCTAAGCTATATGAAGCATTAACTAAAGGGGAAAGTGGCCTTGAGGAAAACAAAAGCAAAAGGGAAACTAAATAAGATTATTAAGCACAATTTGTTTTTCAGAATAAGGAAGTTGGGCGGGGGGAGAAAGCATACCAGGGGTGAATGTTAATACAGATGTATGAAAGGAATTTTATGAGTAAATAGCATTGAGGACAAACACTGGAGAATCACTTATCTAGTGCTTAGTCATAGTTCAGAGTGGGTGTTAGTTAAATAGGTAGCTCTTGAGTTCAATACAACAATAAAAATAAAAGAGATGATGCCATGGTCATATGAGAAAAAGAACGGGGTTTTGATATCTGACAACATCCATGGTTTTATTTGTGTGTATCTAACAAGATAAGTTTAAGCAGAGTAGTTTCTTTACAAATACCCGAGATAAATGTTTTTACCAGCTAGATTCTTAAGGTCTTTCAGTAAGAGTAGAATAAAGAATTCAGAGTGACACATTCTCTTACCCTGAAAGAAAAATCAACTCAAAGATGACAAGAATGTGAAAAGAAATAAAGCTTTATGTAAGTCGCTGGCCATTGGGCAAAATGATGCAATCATCTCGGAAAAAGAAACTGGAAAAGGTATATAAAAGAACTACCGCTCAAATTGTTAGTTAAATATGTTTTAATGAAATAATGTTAATGTAAATTATAGGGGATTTAAAGAATGCCATGAAACTACTAAGATTTGTTAGCTTCTGTCATAAATACTCATTATTAGAGATTCGCCAACAAAGATGGTTTTTTTCTCATTTTATTACATTCTTTGAGAATTTCATATAATAATTTTTGATCACATTCTCAATTTTCCCCAAATACCTTCCATATACACTTCCTCCCCTGCCTATATACCCTCATGTTCTATTATTTATTTATTGATTAGTACTATTATTTTTGAGAGCTTCATACTTGAGTATCATATCTGTACCACTTCTGTCCCTCTTTCTCTCTGTGCTATCTGCCAAATAACATGATTTCTAATTCTTATTTTCTATGCACATACATATGTATATATGCATATATACACAGGTACATATAACCTACTGAGTCCATTTATCTTTACATTTTTGTACATGTGTTCAGGCCTAACAACTTGGGATTGGACAAAACTCAATGGGTGAAAACACCATACATCTCAGACACAAGACCGGAAGAACCAAGTTGAAACTAACAGGGATTCCTCATACCTGAGGACTGGCTGCCATAACATCAGAAAGTACTCTGCAAGCTACCAATGTAGAGTAGCAATCAGCAGTCCAACTCAGCTACAAAGGCAAAGAACCTGAGTCCAGATCAGTAATGGACCCTAGGGTAAAATTTACTACTATTATTTTACTAAAGGAACCTAACAGCCCTGTGGTGGTGACACATGCCTTTAATCCCAGTACTTGAGAGGCATGGGCAGAAGTATCTCTGTTAGAGGCACACATTTTCTATACAGTAGGTCCAACACAGCCAGAGTTACACAGAGAAACTCTGTCTCAGAAAAAAAGGGACATAGCAATAAAATGGCTCCTGATAACATATTGTTATACCTATATATCAGCACATCACTCAGTCCTCATCATAAAAAGTGTCTTCTTGCACTAGATGTAAATTAACACAGAGAACCCCCACTGGAATTTTTTTGTGTGTGTGCATAGCATGAAGCACTTTGGAACACTCATCCACAAGCAGGAGCTTCTTCATCAACCCCCTATTCTCAGGGCTCAGGGATTTATGCAGATGAGGAGGCAGAATGATTGTAAGAGCCATAGGAGGTGGATGATGTAAAGAAAGAGCATTTTACAAACAAAAGTAGACGGATACACATATGAACTCACAGACTGCAACAACATGTATGAGGCCTGCATAGCTTCAACCAAGAAAAAATCCCACCACTGAGAAGGGAAAGATCACACAAAATCTTCTCCCCAACTAAGAAGTAGTTTGCAAATGATACCCCCTGGGAAAAGAAAAGAGATTTCTACAATCACTCAAAGGGTAGGATGAATGACCAGTAATTGGCTGACACAAAATGGAATCCTCTCTCTCTCTCTCTCTCTCTCTCTCTCTCTCTCTCTCTCTCCCTCTGTGTGTGTGTGTGTGTGTGTGTGTATGTGTGTGTATGTGTGGCTGCTGTTTTGGTTTTCTTATTTTATTTGTTTCTTGGGAGTTTTTGTTTTATATTTTTAGAGAGAGAGAGAAGGAACCTGATGTTGGTTGTGTAGGGAGGTGGAGGGTTCTAGGTTCTGAGAGGGGAATGAATATGATCAAATTATCTTGTATGAAAAAAAATTATAATCAAGAAAGGAAAAGATAGATCATACCACATTATTAACGGAAAATTGTACCAGCTCCTTCTAAAATTGTAATGTGGACTTGTTCTGAAAGCTTGATCCTTGAAAGCCAGCATTTCTAGTACTGGAAGATGGTATGCAAGAAAATGATCAATAGTCCTACCCACTTGTGACACCTATGAAATAATACAATTACCAGAATAACAAAATATCTCTAAAGATTCAATAGTGACATTTATATCCTGGTGGTGACCAACAGCCTTGCAAAAGGAAGGATAGCATACCTTCCTATGGCTAGTGAGGACATGGTTCTTTTATTTATTTATTTATTTATTTATTCATTTATTTAAGATTTATGTCTCTTCCCCGCCACCGCCTCCCATCCCCCCCCAATCAAGTCTCTCTCCCCTCATCAGGCCAAAGAGCAATCAGGTTTCCCTGCCCTGTGGGAAGTCCAAGGACCACCCACATATTACAACAGAGTGGTGGCCGACATAATGGACTAAATCCACTTAAAAACCTGAGAAGGCTTAAAAATAAGGAAAAGAGAATTTAACACAGATTTTTGCTGTTTGTTGGTGGCGTGCTGTAGAGAGATTTCCTGATTCAGCAACAGCAGCAGAAAAAATGCTGCGTCATTTTAAAGTGCAGCTTCCTAGGACTGTGCTGCCAGCATGAACTCTGGCTTTAAAGCATTTCAATGGCTTTTATGGGACTGGATGTTTGTGTTCCCACTTGGGATCGGAAGGAGAGTGCTCTGAGACCGTGCTGATGACTCAGTGCTCCCCACCTGTACCTGGGCAGATGGCCAAATCAGGCTTAGGCAGGTGGAAGAGCATGGTGGATTCCTGCCACCATACAGAGACGTGTTTTCAGACTGCGCAGTACTCTGCGTGTCAGATTTGGCTGTAACTTGGATGAAAAGAATTTCTGTGCCACATGCTCAGTCTCAGAGTTAAAGTGCTGAGTGCGACTCCTACCTGGCGGCCCCAGAGCTATAGAAAATGGTACGTCCTCCACTTTGATATTGGAGAGAGGTGGAGCCAACATCCAGAGCAGCCCTTAGCCCTGCAGCTCAGAGGCACAACTGATTCAGTCACAAGTGGCTCCACCATGTTGGACTGGGCAGGGCAAGCCTGCAGTACCTGTTTTTGACCTAGGAATGTCACAGCTTAGATTCTAGTGATTTAAAGGCTCAAAACAAAGTGCTCCTGGATAGTAAAAAAAATTACAGATTCACAATACGACAGACTCAGACATAAAAGACCTTTATGAATCACAATGTTGGATGAGTGTACGTAGGCTTAAGAGAGAGAAGAAAAAAATATAGAGAATAAAGTTAATGGTTTAAAAAAAAGGTAAAGTCTTTAAAGAGACAGAGTACAGATATAGATTAAAATAAATAAAGAAAAATAAGCCACATAAAAATGGAAAATTCACAGAGTCTGGATTATGTATATTGTGTTTTCTTTAAAATTTTTGACTGTGAAGGAGCTAAGTATAGAGAGACATTTCATTTTATGGGCTGCGAAGCTAAACCAAAATGGATTTCATGAGGGTATTATGACTTCAGAATTTGGGTCTAAGGACATGATGCTTTGGAAAGGAGTTTCTTCTTTTGTTTTCACAGAGGATGAGACACTGTTGATTGCTTCTATCCCAATATGGTATGATAGACCAAGCCCTCCTGAAAGGTTGCTGTGAACACCCTCAAAAAATTACTTCACTCAACTGCCAACTAAGATGACCCTGGCACACAGGTTATACCATGAAAGACCTAATTAATGACGCACCCATTCAGCAGGAAGCAGTTTGGAGAGAAAAAAACTGTGCCCATGTTCCCAAATATGGTTTATAAATGTTCTTTTACATTTAAAGTTGGATATGATATAGATATGAATAATTTGCATTGGTATGGATTTTAAGGTCAATTTTGTTATATGTATATGTATTTCTGATCTTGATTAAGGTGATAGTGTAGTTCATTTAAGAATGTAATGTATAATTAGGAGATATAGGTTGTTAATGGATAATCATCAATAATAGTAATGCTTGTAGTCATGTTAGTTAGATTTTCTAGATATATAGAGATATATTTCAGTTAGATAGACATTCTTCATATCTATCAAAGACTGCAGAATATGGCACTTAATGTTTTAATAACTTAGGTCTTTTCATGACAATGAGACATGTCTGCTCCTGGCAGCACCAATCTACTTCAAGAGGAAGATGGGCATGGAAGAGGCTCCTTATGGAGTTGGTTAGCCATTTGGGCAAGAAACTGCTCTTTCCTGGACTGATGGATAAACTGGACACAAAGAACCCGCAGAAAGAGGACTGCTGAACTTGCCTAAAGGTGAGATGGTCTTTTGGGGTTCCTGATTCATGAAAGAGTCTACAAGACATTCTGCAGGACACAGCAGAAAGTGACTGAACTGTCTTTGGAATTTCCTGCTTGATGAAAATGTCTGCTGGATACTATGGGCCTGAAGACTGAAGATGGATGCCCCAACAGTAGAGAAGAACTTTGGGTGACTGTACAGGCAGCGAATTGTCTTTGTCATTTCTAGAGTTTTGGATTTCTTGTTTGCTTAGGTAATATTATATCCTTCTGGAGTCTTTGATGGAGTTGAAGAATGGTTAGTTATCATTATAGTTTTCCATTATTATTATAAAGATAAAATAGATATAATTATTGTAACTGTAATTCTTACTTGATAACTGTTTTGTTATATGTAATTTTACTATGTTAAAGTGAAAGCCTTTCTTTTTTGTTTAAACAGAAAAAGGAGAAATGATGGGGGAGAGTCTTCTGTTTTGTGTTAATTTCATTGGTTAAAAAAAAGAGACTGCCCTGGCCCTTTAATAGGACAGAAAATTAGGTAGGCGGAGTAAACAGAACAGAATGCTGGGAGAAAGAAGCTGAGTCTGGAGTCACCATGATTCTCCCACTCCAGACAGACGCAGGTTAAGATCTTCCCTGGTAAGCCACCTTGTGGGCTACACAGATTATTAGAAATGGGTTAGATCAATATATAAGAGCTAGCCAATAAGAGGCTGGAACTAATGGGCCAGGCAGTGTTTAAAATAATACAGTTTTCATGTAATTATTTCGGGTGTAAAGCTAGCCAAGTGGTGGGATGCAGCCCCGCCGCTATTCCAACAGAGTGGTGCCCAACGTGGGGGGAACGCACCAAGGCCAGCTGGCCTGGGTCTGAAAAAACCTGGGATAAAACCAGACTTGCTGAACATAGCAGACAATGAGGACTACTGAGAACTCAAGAACAATGGCAATGGGTTTTTGATCCTACTGCACCTACTGGCTTTGTTGGAGCCTAGGCAGTTTGGATGCTCACCTTACGAGGACATGGTTCTTAAAGAAAACTTGTTGTTATAATTTTGCTAAACTAATACAATTCCTAACCATATTCTAAATAATTATCTGTATTACTAACATTAAGTTACATCCTTATCTTTTGCCCAAGAAGTTTCTATTCGGAGCAGATGGAGACCATTACAGATGTAACAACTGGTCAAATTTCAGAGAAGCACAAATTGTGGACTAACCATCTCCAGTTTATCTGTGTACTGTCTAGCCTCTACACCTGTATCTCAAGGAACATCATAGAAGAAGAAAACAAAAGACTGTTAAGAGCCAGAGGTCCAGGGAGTCTACTTTGAGAGTACGTCTTTTTGAAATGACATGGAAAATTCACCCAGGAAATAAAAATCATATGACTGCATAAACAAAACCTGGAAAATGTCAACACCAGTTTTCATGTAGGGTAAAATCACACATGGTTACACCCTTAGATTAAGAACTATATGCAATTAAAGACAACTGAGAAGAGTTATTTTTTTCCTCAAGGATGAGCCCAATGAATTGTTAGCCAACATCAAGTAGTCTGTCTTAAAAGTATATAAATACCAGCAAGACTAAACAAACATATCGTGATATATTTTTATGGGTAAAAATAATAATTCAAAAGAAAGAGAGCATGTATTTGAAAGGAAGTGGGGTAAGATGGGAGTGGTAAGAGGAAGGATGAAGAATTGTATAATATATGTTAATTAAACCTAATATAAATTTTAAATTTATTAGAATAACAAAACACTAATACATTTGAAAAAGCTCAAGTATCAGCACGAAAAATGCTTGATACTACAATGAAAAGGAAAGGAAATAGACTCAGAGTGTAATAGAAAGATAAAATAAATCAAAATGATATTGACTGAGATCATATAATGTTTTCTTGAAATTTCAATTTACTTTTTAAAATAATTATGTATAAGAACATTTGATACCAACAAAATAAAGAAAATAAAGAGTAATAATGATTACTCATTTAGGTTGCTTCCAGGTTCTGCCTATGACAAACAATGCTGCTATGAACATAGTTGAGCACATGTCCTTGTGACACAACCGAGCATCCTTTGGATATATACCCAAAAGTGGTATTACTGAGTCTTGAGGGAGATTGTTTCCTAATTTTCTGAGAAATCGCCACATTGACATCCAAAGGGGCTGTACCAGCTTGCATTCCATGAGCAATGCAGGGAGTCTTCCCTTTACCCCACATCCTCTCCAGCATAAGTTGTCATCAGTGTTTTTGATCTTGGCCATTCTTACAGTTGTAAGATGGACTCTCAGGGTTGTTTTAATTTGCATTTCTCTGATGGCTAAGGATGTTGAACATTTCCTTAAATGTCTCTCGGCCATTTTATATTCCTCTGTTGAGCGTTCTCTGTTTAGGTCTGTACTTCATTTTTTATTGGATTATTTGTTCTTTTGATGACCAATATCTTAAGTTCTTTGTATATTTTGGAGATCAGTCCTCTGCCTGATGTGGGTGAAGATCTTTTTCCATTCTGTAGGCTGCCATTTTGTATTGTTGACTGTGTCTTTTGCCAGAACCTGGAAACAATCTAAATGCCCTAGACCAAAGAATGGGTAAGGAAAATGTGGTACATTTACACAAGGGAGTACTATACAGCAGAAAAAAAAATAATGACATCTTGAGATTTTCAGGCAAATGGATGGATCTGGAAAACATCACATTGAGTGAGGTAACTTAGACCCAGAAAGAAAAACATCATATGTACTTCTTCATAAATGGCTTTTAGACATAAAACAAAGAAAACCAGCCTATAATTTACAATCTCAGAGAACCTAGACAATAATGAGGACCCTAAGAGAGACATATGGATTTAGTCTACATGGGAAGTAGAAAAAGACAAGATCTCCTGAGTAAATTGGGTGTATGGGGACCATGGAAGAAGAGGGTAGAAGGGGAGGGGAAAAAGGGAGGGGAGCAGATAAAAATGTATAGTTCAATAAAAATCAAGAAAAAACAGGTTAAAAATGATTAGCGATGCTATACAAGGTTAAGTCTATTGAGAGAAGCTAAAAAACTGTAAATTATAGTACTTGAATGTGGGACTCAATGCACGTTTTTGTAGAGAATATTATGTGGCAACACGTGAAAGGCATACGTGAAATTCAGTGCTGAAATATTCAATTAATGCAATTTAACAGTAAATATGTGTAAGGAAATGATACTGTCAATCAATAGTCTAATTGTGCTTTTGAATGTATAGGAATATGATTTTCACTTTATTCTTCAAATTTTTCCAACGGTGTTTTTTTCTATTTAATTTTTAAATTATTATTAAAGATTATACACATCTGTAATATAGTTATGATGTACACATAAGATGTTATAATATGTTTCAGATATTTTAAAGGTCTGGTTGTTGTTAAGTGAATAGTTTGCTTAAGTATAAAGCCTGACTTAAAGTGTATTATGAAAGAAAAAAGGCAAATGAGTTGCAAGTTTCAGGAATTGGGGGATATTTTTATATTCAGATTCTAATGTTTCATCATTTTTTTAAAAGTAAAAAAATATTTCTAAAACTTGTGAAACACTATGAGAAAGGCTTAATCTTTAAGGAAGTGTGAAAACATGATGCTGAAATACTGTATAATCAGTGCCTACAATATGAAAATATATAGTTACAAAAGAGAAAAGAAACATGACAGTATCATGTTTATATTTAGTTAAGCTTATAGTGTCTTTCCACGCTTTGGTTTGTTTGCCTTTAGATTTTTAAAGTAAAGCTATGGAGCAATATGTAAAAAATACTCAGCTTAAATAAAAGGGAAATAAGACTTAAAAACTCAAAAATATGTACAAGTATAAATAGGAGACAATGAACTTCAAAAATAATTTTTGAATGCTAAATTATGCTGATGGGGTAAAACATGTTTTATATCTTTTTATATTAGATTTTACTGTTACATAACATTTTCTATCAAAAATGGTTTAAAAACTAGGTAATAAAATGGACTATTTCTATAAAGAGGAACGCAAAGAGCAGGAGGAAAAAAATGCCTTATATATATTTTCTGAGAAATCTGTGAACAAGTAAAACAAAGTGAGAGAAAAATATATCAAAGTAATAATAATACCTATATTAGGGCTTTACAATTACCGGTGTTATTTTTCTCTCATTTATTTGCTGCAGTTTTGTAATGTGGTTATGTTACTCTTATAATTAGAAAAATAAATATTCACCCTCAAAACAAAGGAATGCAAAAGCAAGCCTTAGACAAGTATGCACAATTATGAATAAAATAATGCAAATGTGAGGAAAGAGGTAGTAGCTATTACTGGCACTGGATATTTTTAAAAAGTGGAAAATGTCAAAAAATCCACATGTACTTCAAATGCAGCTTTAAACCCTCATGCTTTTTATGACATAAAAGGGGTAAAATTAAATCAAATGGGAATGGATTGGTTTTCTATCTAGTACATATTGTTTTTCCCAAAGCTAGTGACATAGAAGAGAACAGCTGGAAAGAAAGCAAGCTGTTTTTTCACTGTTGCATGGCAACGTTATTAACGATATAAAGTACTGGCAACAAAGTTAAGGACAAATATGTACTGAATGTCTCCTTAGGAAAATACACTAAGACACATACATTGGTTTTTAGCAGGGTACCAGGAACAAAAAATGAATTATATATGCATCCATCATGTTCAAGTTATTGTTCAAGTAATAAAATATTGGAATATATTATATCAAGAGAAACAAACCTAAAGAATCCATAGTATAAGCCTTAACACACTCCACACCTTCCTCTTCCTGTTTATACAGGAAGTAATTTAGACCTAAAACAAGGAAAATACTGGTACACTTTTCACATATATGAAATTCAAATCTAGTAAATCATAGATTCTTTTGCTTCATTGGGAAAGTTAGTCTCCATAGCATACACGAGCAGTATTTAAGGTAATCATAGTAGAAATATCTTGGGCAACACATAGTTAATTGCTTCATTAATTAAACAGACTTCAACCTATAAGCACTGGAGAGGCAAATTTCACTTATGGCATGGGCTCTAGTATGTAACCTTGAACATGGGGCTTGCTAAAACACGGCAAGAGGCAATTACCTGAGAAAAGCAACTCTAGAGAGGGCAATATTTGGTATTACAGACATTCCACAAGGGTAGACTATAGTATTTTGGCACAAACATTTCTCAGGAAAAAAAGAAAAGTGTGAAGTTATAGAAGTTGGCAATTTGAGATCATCTCAATGAACTTTTATCATCTTTGTAGTTGGAGACTTTGTGTATCATAAAGCAGGAAAGATGCATCTGATATTTGCATTAAAAATAGTAAATTTATTACAAACCCTGATCATAATAATAATCAGAGTTATATTCCATATGCTATTAACAAACTGTTCCCATAAAATAGAAATAGATTTTGTGAAGTACTGAAAGATTACCTAGTGAAAGATAATTTGTTGAAGACAGAGATACGCAATCTCTGGGAAGCAGTCAAGGATGTAATGAAGGAAAATTTGTAAACACACACACACACACACATATTTATAATCTTGGAAGGTAAAGAATATATTAAAGTCTATTTTACTAGTATATATATATATTTATTAATATATATATATATACATATATATTACATTAATTATCTAACCAGAAATCTTTTTAATGCTTCTAAATTTTAAAAAATGACTCATTCCTTATTTTAATATTAGGATAAACTTAGAAATAAGTAGAGACAAATGAATCATATAGAAAAGTCATTCGTTGAGTGGATTACACCGATATTTCACCTGTTCTCTGTTTTTCTGACTACCTACTATTTATCAGAAACGATGGTGAGGTGACAAAGCTTACAGCCTAACGAGGAACATAAAGATGTTAGTCACACAGGCTTGCCTGGCTAAGACCGATTTTCTAGTTTCAAACATAAATTGGATGACATTTATTCTTTGAAATAGATGAGTAAAATAAAAATGTACTTTGAATATATTGTTTATTTTCCAAGATATACTAGAAAGAAAAGAAGGACCTAAAGCCAAAGGCCTTACTGAACCAGTTTAGAGCAAAATATATCTGATGTATTCATACTAGTCATGGATAGGTCTGTGAGTCTTATGTATTGAGCCGAGTTTCTTAGTAGGGTGGATTTTGGCTGATTAGTCTGAGTGTGTTGTTCTGGAGATCCTTTTCACAAGCTGAGAAAAAGAAACACACAGCATTGTGACAACTGATTCAGACAGTTCCAAACGAATTACAATAACTGAGTATATGTGAAGTCGTCTCTGGCTGCTCTCTGTATTTGAGAAACATACTGCATGTAGATCTAATTTGTATTGAACTGCGAAAGACATTATGAATTGGCTAGCTCAGTCAGCCAAGAAAATCATCAGTCTCTCCCTTTTCCTTCCATTTGTCTCCTTTGTGTGTACAAATACATTTAAAAGTTTTGTACCTTTCCTTTTTGTGTCAACAGTTTTGTGGTAGTCCAATGCCATTTAGTATTATTGAGTATAACTGTTCTCTATTTCATCATATGTGTGTGTACATACACACATATATCATACACATATATCATATATATGTGTGTATGTATACATGTATATGAACCTTTTCTTATTGAAGCTTTTTCAGACACTTACAGGAATAAAGACAATATTATAATGGATTTCCGTGTGCCCAAAATAAAGTAGGAACAATTCTGACCTCCCAACCAACATTTTTCTACTTTACTGTTTTACCAATCCAGTTGTCTCCGCTCAACAGCCTTTTAAGTAAATTCTGGAAGATTTGTGCCACTACAATAAAAATTTTTAAGCCTACTGCAGGCAGATGACAAAATGTACAGACACACCAGAAATGAAGATACATATCACAATTCCAAGTAAAGAGCCAAGATGGGTAAAAGAGAGTAAAGACAACCACCCAAATATTTTGAGTCTAATTAAATAAACTTTATTTTTTGGCATAATAGGTTTTCTCACTAATCCCAGTTTTGAGAGAATAGACAGGAACATAGGAGAAGTAGGGTTTTTTTTATCATCTAAAAATTGTAAGGTTAAGAATTTTCCAAGGTTTGGGGGGATGGAGTCAGAGGAATTTTGGTAATATAGGAACATGGTTGAACTTTCTTACCAAAGACAAACAGAAACACTGCTCCAGAGTACATCTGACTGGGTTAAGAAAGCACAGATTACCTGCCAGTTTACTTAGTGATGCTCAGCTGTCCAAAGAGTCATGTTTGGGGAAAGACCGTGGCTGCAGTAGGGCCATGGAATCCAAGAACACATTAGAACCATCATCCACCATGATCAAGTAGACTTCATCCCAGTGAAACAGGGATAGTTCCACATACAAACATCTGTCAATGTTATCCACCATATAAACAAACTGAAAATACAATGAAATATTTAAGGAAAGTAAATCTTTGAAGGTAAGAGTCTTAGCTCAGTTTTGGAGGCAGAAAGTTCTGACTGGCACAGTTTCTGACTCTAAGAAGACTCTGAACGTAGTTGGCAACAGCACAATTACAATGTAACTTAAGAGAGTATGTTACCAGGTGGTGCCATATGTGCCCATTCATGTGTGCAAATGTATTCTTAATATTTGATATTTCAAAAAGATGGCAAAAGAGAATAGGGTCCAAAATTTTTTCTAAGGACATCTCCCCCCCCAAAAAAAATGAAGCTTTTACCTTATACCATTCAAAGCTTTCATTACCTCCAAATAGTGGTATACTTGGGAAAAAGGTTTTAGTCAGAATGGATGCCTTGAACAACAAATTACGATTTAATCACATTCAATTGCAAGATGTATCCTATAAATCTCAATATATTATCCATAAACTGCTTACATTTCTATGATTTTAAAGTAACATAAGCATAAGGCTATGCTAATATTTCAAATATTATAGCAAGCTCAGTATTATAAAACCCCAATTTCTTTAATTTTCTCCTCAGCATTTTGTAGTTGTTTTGACTGCATCAGAATATAATGTCCATACACAGCATGTGGTTGAGTTGTTTCTTATTTCTCCTGTAATATTTGAGTACATCGTCCTGCTTTGTTTGTTGCCTTTAGTTAATTTGTTGAAATAAATAATCTTTGTATTCAATAGTAGTCTAAAAGAATACTATTTGTAATTTCAACTTGTGTGAAATTATACTGGAAGTATCAGTCACACTCAGAATATACTGAAATTAAAATGTGTCAGGTGCTACAGTCTGTAGTTAAAGGCTTCCAAGATGGCTGAGGTGACCTCAGTCTGTAAGTACAGGATTTGGATGGCTAAGGTAGGAAGATTAATATAAGTTAATGCCTAGTTCAGGCTACATAGTGACTGCTAAACAGGTTGTTGGTCCATAGCAAGACCTAGCATCAAAAGTAAAGAATCCATACAATTTTAATTCAAGATTTTCAAAATATTTTATTCATATATTATGTAATATATAGTAGGTTACAGGTACATAAAATAGTATAACTAAGATAGCATACTTATCACTCCCTAGTGTTCCCTCATACCCCTTTGAAGTCCCTCCTACCATGACCCTTTTCTCAAACAACTAAAAATCTAATTTTATTGATTATAGTTAAGATGTGTAAAACTCCCTTTTAATTTATGAGTTGAAATACTAAGTACACCATTTTATACAGCCACCAATTGTTGTAATAAGAGCACTGTACTGAAAATCTTCTCATTTTCTATAGGAATTGATCATGTAGGCTACAATATGAATTAGAGTCCTCTTAACATATATTACATGTCTAGACTTATTCATCCTACATAGCTATAACATTGTAACCTTTGACTTTTATCTTTGGACTTCCCTCTTCTGTCTTTGGTAACCACAATTTTATATTATTCCTTTGGTGTTAAGATTTCTCTCTTATTTTGTATTTTTTAAAAAAAAATCATATTACAATTTTGTTTCTAAATCTGGTTAGTTTCACGTATCATGGACAATTTCAACCTTTTTTCAGATTAACTTTAGTTCTTTGAGAATTTTGTACAACGTGTTTTGATCATATTCATTCCTCTTTTGCAAACTCCTCCAAGATTCACCCCACTTTACTTGCCCACTTTCCAACCCTTTTCTAAAAGCCCTCAAGTTCTGTTTATTTGTATTCTATTCTCATACATCCAAGTGCTTTAAATAATATACTTTTTGTAACAAGAAAAATTTTAGCCCCAAAATCCTTTTACTATTTAATCATTATTTTCTTTGATCTCATTACCAGTTTGATTTTTCACTTTGTTTTTCTTTAAATCCTTTTTCATATATTTTGATCATGTCTCCCTTACCCCTACTCTTCCCAGTTCCTCTCTGTCTCTCACCTTACTCTCTTCATGCTCTCTCTCTCTCTTCAAAACTGGAAAATAAAACACAAAAATGGAAAAAATAAAAAAAGCAAATTAAAATAAAACTCTCAAGCACACACACACACACAAAATTCACAAAACATGTAATCGATTTTGTGTTGGCCAACTGTTTGTGGACATGGGCCTCTGGAGAACAGTCTATACACTCAGGGACTGGCCAGTAGGGAAGTAATAAAGAGGAGGCAGGAAGGTGAACTGAGGGCCTCAGAAGATAGAATGTGTACAGATGTATGCTATTGTGTTGATTGTGTTGTCTTCTGTGTTCTGGACTGGAGAAAGACATTTGATTCTGGGAACTGCTAAGAAACGTATTTTGACTTTAAAATATGGGCCTAAGGATTTGATGCTTTGAAAAGGAGGTTTTGCTTTTGTCTCCACAGAGGATGAGAACCTGTGGATTCGTTGCAAATTTATGTGGTTTGATTTACCAAGACCCCCTGAAATGTTGCTGTAAAATACCCCCAAGAATGCAGCACCCCCGCTCAGCAGGAAGTAGCCAGACAGGTTGACAATGCCCAAATTCCCTAAAAGATTGTTAAAGTGGGGCCCCTTCATTGCTTCCAGAGAAGGAGCAGTGAGCCTGCTTCCCTGAGTTCGGCTCTGTTCCATGCAGCAGTTTTTACCCAGAGAGAGAGCATCTGGGGTGGGAAGGCAGCTGGAGCAGAGCTTTGCTAGGCATGTTGCCCTAGCCCAGTCAGTGCCTGGCCTAGGGGGATGCCACAGTGGTATCAGGAATATCAGCAAATATGGCAACAAGTACTGGACCAAAGAAGATTGGCAGAAGAGAGACCTTGGAATCACCGCAGCTGTGATTGCCATTACTGCTATCTCTGCCACTTCAGATACTGCTGTCGGATTTGCTCTCTCCCAGACTGTGCAGATATCTGAGACTGTCAACCAGCTGACTGAAAGAGTCAGCAATGCTTTGGACATTCAAAATTATATTAATGGAAATATTCAATTGGGCATATTGACCTTGAACCAACAAGTGGCTCTGGTTCAGGAGCAAGTGGACTATCTTTGGACTTTTCAATGGCTAACATGTTCTAGCTTTTATCATGTTATGTGCATTACTCCTGGCACTATGTTGCATGCTCCTCCTACCATTATGGAACTCAACCATCATATGAGAGGGGTTTGGAATACTGCTTTCGTTAATTTTACTACCCAGTTAGTGCATGCTAGATGGTTGCAGCGCTGGTCTGGCTCGTTGGCACTGTCAGTCCTGAGGATACTTGGTTTAGGGCTATGTGTCTGGGTAGCCACAAAGGGCAATAATTGGGGGAAGGATGCCACCTAAGACAGGGAATATTAGAGGGCTATTCCCCATGACAGGCCAGGTATTTCACCCAAAGTAACAAGACAGACACTTTTTATTTTATAAAATAAAACAAGGAGAGTTGTTGTGATCTAGCTGCCCTCACTCCCCCTGGTTGACAGAAGAACTTCCGTGTGGTCTGTATGTTTGTGTTCTTTCTGGTAAGTGGTTTTCTACAGAAGCAGTAGAGGTATAAAAGTCTTTAGCTCAGGACAAAATAAAGGTTGCTGTTCTTCCACCTGAAAGGAAGCCTCTGTGTCTCAATTCCAGCACCCCTTGCCAGTCTAGACATCCAGGCCATGCTGGCACATCATCCCAGAAGTGATCAATTGCAAATGGTTTCTTGATTTGGGGTGGGACTTTATGTCTGCTCCCCTTTCCCAGTGCTAGGAGTTTGTCTAGACAGGTCTTGTCCAAGCTGCTACAGACTCTGTGAATTCATATGTGTATTCTGCATGGAGTCATCCTCCACTTCTGGCTCTTACAGTCTTTTACTTTGTCTTGGGTGTGGATCCCTGAGTTTTGATGGGTGATGGTTTCTTGAAACTACATCTAGAAGGATATCTGCATGGATTCTAGATATTGGGACTTGAAAATTGTGGTGTTGACTGTTAAATTTAGTTGTTGAGTTGATCTTATTTTGATTGTCAATAGGACAAAGGTGGAATCAAAGCCTTATCACCCTTGAATTATTTGAACCTGCTGAAGGCAGGACACTAAATATTAAATGCACAGAGTCTGTGTACTATTTGAAAGCTGGGATTAGACCCACAGGCACACAGCAACCAGAGATCATACTGTTCTAGGCTCCATTTACTGCAGTGTCCATGGAAACCTCAGAATTCAGAACACCATACTCACAGGGATTTCAGAAATTATTGAAACCAAAGCTCCAGGTCTCTAAAGGAAATGTCTACAAACGAGCTGAAATATGGGCAATTGCTGGATTCTGAGACCCCTGGACTGGATTCGTGGTCATAGGGTTCTCTGGTTCCACAGGAGTTGGAGGTCTCATGGCCAGTTGATCTCTGATCTTCCTGGAAATAGAGCCATGGTATCCTTCAGTAGTCTCTCATCCCCTGGAGTCAGAAGCCTAGACTCCTCTTGCTCTCTGGTCCTGGTATAAGCCAAAGTTCTAGTTGCTGTATGTCACTGCAATTATGATGAGACTTCTTTATTAATATCACTCTAGTTAACATGGGCATAATTATTTTATTTGAATATTTCACAGATAGTTTTTTATTATGTATTTTCCCCTCCCAGATCTTCCCCACATCTCTAACCTCCAAACTTTCTGCTTTTGCTCTCTCTCTCTCTCTCTCTCTCTCTCTCTCTCTCTCTCTCTCTCTCCTTGTCAGTCTCTTTCAAAATACAAAACTAAAAATTGACAACCAAACCAAATAATTCACACCACACACACGCGCGCGCGCGCACACACACACAACAAAATAAAGAAGACAAAAAACCCCACAAAAATCCCTTCTTGTCCATGAAACCAGCAGGTATTAATTGCAAGTAGCTTTCTGTTAGGAGTGGGACACTATGTTCACTTCTCGCTCTCATTACTGGGACAACATCTGGCTTGAACATGTGTAGGTCTTGTGCTACTATAGTCTCCGTGAGTTTATATGTGTATCAGTACTGTTGTGTCAGAAAGACACTGCTTCTTTGGAGTTGTCCATCACTGCTGGCTCTAACAGTTGTTCTGTTTCCCTGTGCACATAAATCCCTGAGCCTTGAAGGAAGGACTTTAATGAAAACCTCCCCTTTAGGAGTGAATGCTCTAAAATCTCTCACTCTCTGTACATTGTTAAATTTGAGTCTCTGTGTTAATTCCCATCTACTGGAAAAAGAGACTTTTCTGGTTATGATCTATGTTATAATAATGTGTCATTAAAAGTCATTTTATTGCTATGTTCATTTAGCAGAATAATAGTAAGTTTTTCCGTATTTCCATGACCTATTCAATTTCAAATTCTTGGCCTCTTTAGCATTATCAACTATGGGATCTATCTCATGCACTGGAACTTAAAGCCAAGCAAAAAGTGATTGC
This sequence comes from Alexandromys fortis, assembly GCF_014885135.2. NCBI lineage: Eukaryota > Metazoa > Chordata > Mammalia > Rodentia > Cricetidae > Alexandromys > Alexandromys fortis. Next base: position 913,993 of record NW_026068131.1, on the reverse strand, counting down.
CTGATCCTGTAATATTTATGCCACTGTTGAACCAATATAATTTGCAGGCAAGTTGCTGTTGTAGGTTGAGGGTTTGTAGCTGGGAGTTCCTGATCATTAACTTTCTCCTCTGGTGGAGTTCAGAGTACTTTCAAGCACAGTTAATGTTAATCATTAGGGGTAAAACTTTTAGTTGGGCACCATGTTATTCCCTGCTCAATAACATAAGCTAGTGATATTTGGGGAAATACCAATAGAATCCCTTTGTGCAACAACTCAACAATATGTAAATCATTCCTGGCACTGGAAGTTTTGATGGCATAAGATATGTAGTGGACATTGTCTTCCCCATTATATGGTGACTCTATTCAGAAACTTTTCATATATGAATACATTTTAGAAATCTTCTATTGTAGTACGTTTCTATATGGTTTGCAAATGACATTTAGTGTTAGTTATTCTTTCCCATATTCTTTATTTTACCCATCTCTCCAATCCTCTTCCCTGTTTAATCCTCCTATTCTAGTTTCCTCTTTTTCTCTGTAACAATGTATTCTATTTCCTTTCCTTTGAGTTCCTCTCTCCATTATACCTAGTTCCTTACTACATACTTAGCCTCTCTGGTTTTTCAGATTATATCATATATATTGAAAGCTTAAAAGTTAACATCCACAAATAGAAAAGGCCTAATATTTGTTATTTTGTGTGTAGACTACTTCTGGCATAATTATATTTTTATCTCCATAAATTTACCTATGTATTTTGTAATTTCATTTTTTCTTAGCAGTTAAAAATATTTATTCCTATAAACGTATCACATTATCATTATCCATTCATCATCTATTGACAGTCATCTAGACTTTTCACAATTTCTAGATATTGTGACTAGAGCAGCAATGAACAAAGATGAGCAAGTGTCTCTGTAGTAGGGTATAGAGTCTTTTGGGTATAAACCCAAGAGTGGTATAGCTGCATCTCGAGGTAGATCAATTCCCAGCTTCCTGAGGGAACACCACACTAATCTACAGTTGTACAACATTCCACTCCCTACCCCACAGCAATTAACAAGTGTTCCTGCTTTCCTGCATTTATGCCAGCATGTGCTGTAATTTGTTTGATCTTGGCCATTCTGACTGGGAGAAGACAAAATCTCAAAGTGTGTTTGATTTGCATTTTCTTTTTCTTTTTTTTAAATTGTTTTTGCTGAACTGTATATTTTTCTCCACTCCTTTTCCTTTTTCTCCCCTCCCCTTCTACCCTCTCCCATGGTCTCCATGGTCCCAATTTACTCAGGAGATTTTTTTTTTCCATTTCCTGTGTACATTAGATTCATGTCTCTCTTAGGGTCCTCTTTGTTGTGTAGGCTGATTTTTTTTCTTTTTATTTATTTATTAAAGATTTTAAAGGCTAAGGGTGTTGAATATTTTTTACTCTCATTAATTTGTGCTTAATCTTTTAAAAACTCTCTGATCAGTTCTATTTTAATTTGTTCATTTTTAATTTCTGGTATATGTTTTATTGATGTTCTGTGTTTTAATTCTTTATATAGTGTACATACTAACCTTCTGTCAGATTTATAATTGGTAATGATCTTTCTCCATTCTATAAACTGACACTTTATCTGAATGATTCTGTCATTTGTGGTACAGAAAATTTTCATCATAATAAGGTATTATTTCTTAATTATTGGTCTTAAGCCTTCTATTATTCTATCATATTCAGAAATTAATTTCTTATTCCATTGAGTTCAAGTCTATTCCTCACTTGCTTGTCTATTATATTCAGGGTATTTAGAATTATGTTGAGATTCTTGATCCATTTAGAGTTGAGTTTTGTGCAGTGTGACAGATAAGGATTTATTTTATTCTTCTTTTGACCAGTACAATTTGTTCAAGATGTTGTCTTTTCTCCGGTGTGAATTTTGACTTCTCTGTCAATAATGAGGTGTTCATAAATGTGTGGAAATATATCTTGGCCTTCAATTATATTTTGTTGGTCAACATGTCTGTTTTTATGCCAATAGATCTTCGGGATGTTTAAAATATTAGTTCTTCCAATCCATGAGTAAGAATTTATCTCTTAACTTCTTAGTTGCTTCCTTTCATTTATGTCTTATACACTTGAGTCCAACTCCTTTTTCAATTTGATTAAACTTATAACAAAGCATATTCTTCATTTTTAAATAGTTTTTCATGATTTTCTTGATTTCTTTCTTTTTTCTTTTTAAGATTATAATTATGTAACTTCCCCCATCCCCTCTCTCCAAATACTCCCATATGCCTTCCTCACATTCTTCCAAATTTTTGGTCTACATCTTCATCATTTGTTGATATACATACATACATACATACATACATACATACATACATTCATACATACATACATTGAGATATCCAAGTACACAAATATAGCTGATTCAGTCTGCAAAATGTTACTTGTACATAAATGTTTTCAGGACTGACAATTTGGTATTGATAATCAGTTGATGTTCTCTTCCCTGGGAAAGAATATTTCTTCCACTGTCACCACATTGTCCATGCCTGTAGTTCTTTGTGTAAGGTTTAGGACTCCTGAGCTTTCCTCTATCTTATTTTCATATATATGCTATTATTCATATAAAGAAGAAAACAACTGGCTCTAAGTTGATTTTGAATCCTGTAATTTTGTTGAATTTATTAAATAGCCTTGACATGCTTTATGTAGAATGTTTAGTGTTCACTAGTTTAGATTATAAAAATTAATTCAATATAAATTGTCTCTGGATAGAAGAGGGACAGAGATGAGAGCAAGGAAAGAGATATCTTGATTGAGGGAGTCATTATGGAGTTAGAAGAAACCTGGCTCTAGAGAAATTCCCGGGAATCCACAAGGATGATGCAAGCTAAGACCCTCGGCAATAGAGGAGAGGGGGCCTGATCTTGACTTGCCCTATAGTCAGACTGATGAATATCTTAAATGTCACCATAGAACCTTCATCCAGCAATTGATGGAAGAAGATGCAGAGACGCACATTGGAGCACTGGATTGAACTTCTAAAGTCCAGTAGAAGAGTGGGAAGAATGAGAATATAAGCAAAGAGGTCAAGACCATGATGGATTCACCCACTAAAACAGTCTGTCTGCGCTAATAGGAGTGTACCAACTCCAGCTTGACGGGGAAAAAACAAGCATAGGACCAAACTAGACTCTGTAAGTGTGGTTGACAGTTGCATGGCTGGAGCAGACTGAGGCACCACTGGCAGTGGCACCAGGATTTATCCCTACCAAATACACTGGCTTTTTGCAAACCTGTTCTCTTTGGATTGATACCTTGCTCAGCCTAGATATAGTAGGGAGGGCCTTGGACCTTCCACAAAGCAATGTACCTTACCCTCTCTGAGGAGTGGATGAAGGTGAAATAGGAGGGTGTGTGGAGGAAATGGGAGGAAGGGAGGGAGCGAGAACTTAGATTGGTATTTTTTAAAAATCTAATAAATTATCTAAAAAATAAGAATAAATTGTTCTCTGGAAAAAATTTCTCTGGAAATAGTCAACTATTAGATTTGTAGGGAAATATTATGAATAAACTCTTGTAAGTATGTTTAAGGAAGTAAAGAAAAATCATGTCCAAGGAAGAAATTGAAGTCCACTATTGACTGTAATACACATTTAGTTTAAACAAGACCATCTCTATGTAAGGTCTGTTGAGAAGGGGAAGATAGATTTTAATTCTTCTTTCATTGTTTGATAGAATTGTGTGTGTGTACATGCATATTTGAAAGAGAAGTAGGGTACATGAAATTGGGAATGCAATATGGAATATGAAATGAAGGATCCTCCAGGACTTGGAGAAATGCATAAGGGATTAACCTGAAAAAATTACATGAATTTCTGTAAGGAAAAATCAATTAAATAAAAGGAAAAAAATAAAGAAGTTAGGTATGGTGATTTTAAATATGAAATGGAGAGTCAACTATTTGTACAAAATTTATAAGATTAGTTCCCTAAGTATTGTGTCGTTTATTTTTCTTAAAATAATTATGTGGCCTTAAGTGTTCACTTTATTTCACAGACAAGGTAACTTTCCTCTGCATTTGATCAAGATCACAAAGGAAGTTAGTGGCTGGGTTGTATTCATCTTCAGATATTGGGGTTGGCTCTGGAATCTTACAGTATATGGCAGGGCTCCGAATACAGAAGGTGCTTAATATTGATCAGAAGTTTGAGTATGACTCAATTAACATTTTTAAGTCATTGTCGGGTTTGGAGAGGAATGTTGAAATGAATTTAAAGGGTTTTCTGGCAGAAAATGTATTGAGAGTAAAGAAACTACGGATAGTGAGGATGTAGGGCAGAGAACAGAAGGGCAAATGATTAGTATGCTCTTTGTAGGTGCCTGTTTAGAGATGACGGCCTGATCCAGGTAGGTCATGGTGAAGAACCTACTTTGTGCTGTTATTGTCTTCGTGTCAATAATAATTTTTCCCTTCTCTTGTTTGCCTTATATTAGGGCATAATTGAATAACATATTGCATCAGCATGAGATGTAGGTCTGGAAACTTTGAAAAAGAAATAAAAATGAACACAAAGAGCCCTGGAAACAAAATATCACAGTAAGCTTCATTTTTGAAGAAAAAAAACCTTTTGATGTTGCAAATGTTAACGTGATAGACACAGTGTGCCCTGTGCCAGCTGCCACTGTTTGTATAAGTATTGTTGTGGTCATTTGTTCCATTAATGAGAAAGAAATAATGACAGCGACAGCATAAGGATACATATTGGTTGGGGAATTAATTTATTCTGAGAGAGGGATACGTATTCAGTGTTTCCACAGATGTAAACATGCATTAACCTGCATAATATAAAGAATGAGAACAAAGCAATTGCTATTGTGGAAGACCAGCTATTCAGACAAACAGAAATAATAATTTTGTTGTGACATAATTAAAGCAGAAATTTTCTTTTCACAGCTTGGCCCAGATCTAGGCAATGTGGCTCTGCCAAATAGTTTTCTTTTCTCTGATTTTCAGTCTCATCATATTTTCCTACAGTAGGGTGGTTTGTATAATCTCAGAAGCCTTTGTCAGGATAATAACATCATCGTCAAATTATCTGAATGCTTGTCAGCAAAAAAAAAGCCTAAATATTATTCTAAAAGGTAAAGGTGTTCTCTGAAATCTCTTTTGGATATTTCATCCTAATTTTGACCCCTATGTATTTAATTTATAGGCCAAAGGATACTGGTTTAAAGCATAAGAATGTCCCCTTCTATCTCCCTATTGACTATACTAATTGTCAAATTTGAGAAATATGTGTATGCTCATGTCCTCATGTTCTCCATTATCAAGATAATAACCTCTTTTACTTTGGTTATTGTCACTACATGAATTTATATGTGTAAGCATGTGAGTGCATATATATATGTATATATATACATATATATTCAACAGTCTGAATCTGCTTTTACTTTGGCATATATATGGTTTCAATGTGTATCAATCTATATTGGGCAACCAATAAGAGGTCACATCTTTGGGAAAACCAATTCTTTTTCTCTTAGCAGTTATCAGGTGTGTATAGTTCTTTGTGTAGGGCCATGACACTCCCCCCCCCAAAAAAAATCACCCACTTCCATGCTAACTTCGCCATTGATACTGCCAGTTTGTCTTGATTATACAGCAATTAATAGGAGATACTATTTTGTAGTTGACTATCTGAAATTCTGGCTCTTACAATCTTTTTGCCCACTCTTTCATGATATTCCTCGAGCCATAGATGCAGGAGTTGTAATGTAGATGTATCCAGTGAGGTTGGATACCCCAGGTTCTACTGATGTCTATACTGTGTATGGTTGTGGTTTTCTGTGATGGTGTCCACTTTCTGTAAAGAGAGGCTTCTTTGATACGAGGTGGTAACTACACTTACTTATGGGTATAAGATTAAGATTTATAGTGTAGTAAGGAATTATACTAGTCTAGTAAATTGGAGTAGTACATACATTTCTAAAGTTCATGACTTTACTAGCCCCAGGAGACCGGCTAAGTTTCCAGTACCAGACATGATTTCCCTCCTGTAGAGTGGTTGTTAAGTTCAATTAGATAGCTGTTAGTTGCCACTTATATATGAGCGCCAATGATTGCACTTTTAGTGATGTGTTACCATGACTGTAATTGTCACGATTCATAGGTGTTGCAGCTGGAAAGGACTACCTAGTAGCTTTCTTCCCTCGGCAGCTTGAGTAGTGTTTGCTGGAGCTATGGAAGCTATACTACAAAAAATGGGCTTTCAGGGTTGTCTCAGCTAGAATCATCTGAGCCCTTCGTCTAAGAGTATTGTGTCTTCAGCAATCAGGGCCAGTCCTCAACTTCTGACATGCACCTAAGTGCTACATCAATAATATTATGTTTAGAGAGTTATTTGACCAACCATTGGAAAGGGGGTTTCACATGTCTGCTACTGGGAGTTTGTTCGTCCATGGATCTTGTCAGCAGCAGATGAGATACAACATGAAGCATTGGTCTTTCTAGGTCTGGGCTACCTCATATACTATGTTCTTTTCTAGGACCATCCACTTACTTGTAAATTTTATTTTATTTTTTACAACTGAATAGTATTTCATTGTGTGCATTGAAGGAAATTTTAGTTGTTTTCATTAATTGACTATAATAAGTAGTGTGGCTGAGAGCTTCGCTGAACAAGTATCTACCAAGTAGAATGTCAAGTATTTTCAGTGTGTGCCAAGGAGTACTATAGCTGGGTCACATTGCGTATTTGCTTTTAGATTTTTGAGGATTCTTTATACTGATTTTCAAGGTGGCTGGAACAGTTTGCAGTGCCTTTACAGTGTCACTGACATTTGCCATTACACATTTTGTTGATCTTAGCTATTCTGTCTGTGATGAGATGAAATCTCAGTGTCATTTTGATTTGCGTTTCATTAATTTCTAAAGATATTAAACAGTTTTTGAGATTTGTCTTAGCAGTTTTTACTTATTTTATTGACAGTTATATTTATATGCTTGGCTAATTTTTAATTTCATTTTTGTTTTATCCTGTTGTTCACATATTTTGAAATTATTCTGTATATTCTTGACAGTAATCATCTGTCAGATGCGTAGTTGACAAAAGTTCTCTCCCATTCTGTCATTTTCTTTCACATGACTGATTATTTCCTTAACTATACTTGAACTTTTAGATTTCTGAAGTCCCAGTTGTCAATTGTTGGCGTTACTACCTTGGAAAATGGGGTCCTGTTGAGAAGGTCCTTTCCTACACCTGTATCTTGTAGGTTTTCTTTTCGCAGCTTTAGTATTTCAAGTTTCAAGTTAGAGTCTATGGGTCACTTGTATCTATTGTTTGTGCACCTGATAGATAAGGTTATAATTTCCTTCCTCTATATATAGACATCTAATTTTCTCAGCAAAAAGATGTATGATTCTCTTAGGGTCCTCCTTGTTTTGTAGCTTCTCTGGAGTTGTGGACTGTAGGCTGATTGTTCTTTGTTTTATGTCAAATATTAACTTATGAGTGAGAACATACCATGTTTGTCTTTCTTGGTCTGGGTTAACTCACTCAGGATGGTTTTTCTAGTTCTATCCATTTGCCTGCAAATTTCAAGATGTCCATTGTGTTTTTACTGCTGAGTAGTACTCCATTGTTTAAATCTACCACATTTTCTTTATCCATTCTTCAGTTGAGGAACATCTAGGTTGTTTGCAGGTTCTGGTGTTTACAAATAATGCTGTTATGAACATAGTTGTGCAAATGTCCTTGTAGTACGAGTGTGCATTCTTTGGGTATATGCCCAAGAATGATGTTGCTGGGAGGAGATGGTGCCTTAACTGCCCTTCCCCTGTAATCATATTAATGAGTACTTTAATTGTCATCATAGAATTTTTATCTAGTAACTGATAGAAGCAAATGCAGAGATTCACATCTAAGCACTGGGCTGAACTCCTGGATGGAGACCAGCTGTAGAGAGGGAGGAAAGATAATATGAGCAGAAAGGTCAAGACGATAATGGAGAAACCCACAGAAAGAGCTGACCCAAGCTAGTGAGAGCTCACTGGCCCCTGACTGAAAGTTGGAGGATCTAAACTAGGCCTTCTGAATTTGATGACAGTTATGTGGCTTATGCAGTCTGTGGGGAGGCTGGCATAGGACAAGGATTTATTCCAAGTGTATGAACTGGCTTTTGGAGCCCATTCCCTTTGCTCAGCCTAGATACAGCGGGGAGAAGAGCCTTGGTCCTGCCTCAAGTAATGTGATAGACTTTGTTGACTTCGCATGGAAGTAATCACCCTCTTTGAGGAGTGGCTGGGGCTGGAGTGGGGGGAAGGTGGGAAAAGCAGGAAAAGAGGAAGAAGTAGGAACTGGGATTGGTATGCAAAATAAAGAAGATTGTTTTAAAAAAATAAAAATAAACTAAAATGATATTTTTCCCAATAATTTTTTCTTACCTCTCTATCAAATATCAGATAGCTGTACTTTTGAGTACTTATGTTTGTCTCCTATTTTATCTCATTGTTCTACATATCTGTTTGTGGATTAAATTTCCATTTTTTATTGCTATAGCTCTATAATATATCTTTCAAGCTCCAACAGCAATTCCTCCAGTGTTATTCTTTTTATTCAGAATTGTTTGGGTAGAATTTTATCTTCTTCCGTATAAATTTTAAAATAGATTTTTTTCTATTCCTGTGAAGACTGTTGTGAATATTTTTGTTAGAATTGCCTTGAATCTGTAAATTGTTTTTAGTAGGATGACAATTTTCACAATATTTGTTCTACTTATTCATGAACACAAGATATATTTCTTTACAGTGGAATTTTAGTTTTCATTGTAGATGATTTTTGCTTCCTTAGTAAATATAGAATAAATATAGTTCATATAAAACTATATCCTTGTGGTAAAATGGAGCGTCATTTGGTTATATGCCCAAGACTGGTATATGGAATGGGGGGCTTGGGGTAGATAGATGCCCAATTTTCTGAGAAACTACTATATTGATTTCTATAGCTGTTGTACAAGTTTGCACTCTGGCCAAAAATGGATAAGCGCTCCCTTACTCCACATCCTCATCAGCATAATTTGTCACTTGTGGTTTTTTTTTTTTATCTTATCCATTTTTTTTTGATAGATGTTTCTCCATTTATTTTTTTCTCCATAATAAAAATAATATGTGCTGAATACAAAAAAAAATCAGGGGGGGTGGTGCTTGCAGGAGGTTGGCCTGGTGCAATCCGCACCTTGGGGACGCTGCTGCGTGTGGAAGCTATTGCCCAATAGAGAAGATGTTTGGTTTTCACAAGCCAAAGATGTACCAAAGTATAGAGGGATGCTGTATCTGCAGAGCCAAGTCCTCCAGTTCTCGGTTCATGGACAGCAAACGCTACGAAAAGGACTTCCGGAGCTGTTTTGGGTTGCAGGAGACTTGCTCAGGAGACATCTGCAATGCTTGTGTGCTGTTTGTGAAAACATGGAAGAAGTTGCCGGCGGGATCAAAAAAAAAAAAAAATGAACTGGAATCACGTGGTAGATGCAAGGGCAGGATCCAGTCTGAAGACAACGTTGAAACCAAAGAAAGTGAAAACTCTGGAAACAGGATGAAAAGCAACCAGATCAGTAAACTGCAGGAGTTTAAACGCCACAATTCGGATGCTCACAGCACCACCTCAGGTGCCTCCCCAGCCCAGTCTCCCTGCTACAGTAACCAGTCAGACTACGCCTCAGATACAGAGATGGTGTCCGGCTCTAACAGGACTCCAGTGTTTTCCTTCTTAGATCTTACCTACTGGAAAAGACAGATTTGCTGTGGCATCATCTACAAGGGCCGCTTTGGGGAGGTCCTCATCGACACGCATCTCTTCAAGCCCTCCTGCAGCAGTAAGAAGGCAGCTGCTGAGAAGCCCGAGGAGCAGGGGCCAGCGCCTCTGCCCATCGCCACTCAGGAGTGGTGACTGAGGTTCATGTAGAAGGGAACAAAGAGCGAATTTAAACTTTGAAAAGACCACAAAGCAACAAACTGACCCTCCTATTTTTAACTTGGATACCTGCTATTCTGCCAAAAGACATTTTTCTAGAATAGTTTCATGGATTACCCATCCCCCCCATCCAACAAACTTTGAAGCCAGTTTCTAGCTTACTACAAGAAAGAAGTGTACATAATATTTAAGATGCTGGGTATTCATAGGAAAGCTGAATGCTGCTGTAAAGTGCTCTTTAAAGTCTTTTTTTTTTAATCCCTTCTAATGAATGGAAGTAGGGGAATTTCAGGGGACAGATATGGGATTTGTGTGTGATAAACCATATGTAGTTTTTAGTCTTTCTGTGGAGAGGCAGTGGTTGGGGCATTTTTAAATGGCTGGCTACATTTGTTTTCCCTCATGATGATTTGTCATAACTCAGTGGCACGACCTGCCCCCTAGAGTTAGTTAAGAGTTTTTCAATGCTAAGGTGTTGCCAAGGCTCTGATGATTCAGACCCGGACTACTGATGATTAAGCAGGACAGACTGAGCTTTCTGCAAATAGCTTGGAGGACGAAGCAATCTCTGAACACACACAGGCAGCACCGAGTCGCCTCCCCTCGTCCTATGTGAACCTTATAAAACAGAACCAGAGCTCCTTCTGTGGAAGGCCAGCCTGTAGGATGAGCAAGGTCCTATAGGGATAGAACCAAAGCATCACCATGCGGTAGAGAACACGTGGTTATAAACTACTTCAACAGAATGTGTAAGTCCTGGGGATGCGTGGGGCACAGTGGATGCTGCTCGGGGCACATTTCTTAGAGGGCTTGCAGTGTGTAAATAATTGACCTTGGTGTTTGTTACACAGCTGTCTGGGATTCACTGAAATCCACACGATTCAGTTCTAGCTCTGGATTACCTCAATTGACTTTTTGTGGAGGTTTTTTCTTTTATCTATAGAGTAGCTCTTTGCCTTGTCATAACTTTATTAGGGTTTTGGATTTTGTCTTACTGTTTTTCTCCCTCTATTTAAAGTTTAATTAGAAGAAAAGAGTTGTGTGTTGAGGCTAAGTTGGTTGGTTGGATTGGGTCAGCTTCTTGGAGTTAGGCTTCTGAACATCAAGATAGCTGAGTAAAGCTCCTCGTGTGGAGATCTCAATGAGGGCGCTCAGCTGAGCCAGACTGAAGTTGTCCGACCTCGTCTTTTCAAAGTTCAGGAAAAACAGTGCCATTTCAGACCTCGCCTACAGGGAGGGGTGTGAGACTGCCTTAGTATTCTGTCGCTCATGATTATTTTAAAAACTGGATTTTTAAGAGTCTGTTGGTGTTTCACAACGGGGAGGGCCACCGTTTGTGGCATCCTATAGTTTTATAGTTTTACATTTTGTGTGTCTCTTCCTTTTTGGAAAAAACAAGCCACTGCATGCACAGACTGCCCAATGAGTGGGTTGGTTCTCCACAGCCCTTGGTGCAGTACAGAGTCCAGCCATTACCATTCTCCCGCGTTGCTTTGACGTGGGATGTTTCTTTTGTACATTTTGGCTGCAGTATTGGTGGTAGAATATACTTGGATGGACCATCTCTACTTCTGTATTTATTTATTTATTACTAGACCTCAGCCACACTCTTCTCCCCTCCACTCTCTGCCGTCAAATGTACTGTATGTAGTCATGCACTTTGTATTAATATATTAGAAATCTACAGATCTGTTTTGTACTTTTTATACTGTTGGATACTTATAATCAAAACTTTTACTCTAGGGTATTGAATAAATTTAGTCTTACTAGAAAAAAAAAGAAAATCAGGTCTGTTCAAACATAAAGAAGAGAAACATAATTAATCCATAATTCTAGTGGCTAAAGAAAACCAGCATGAGCATTTGGGTTATCTTCCATCTAAACTCTGATCTGAGAAAGTGATATGCTGAACTGAAGGGCATCAAGGTCCCCTTCCATCATGACCTCACTCTATCTTTTTGCCAGTCCTCTGTGGTAGATAGTGGTCTTCAGCCTCACTTGACACTTAAAGAATTTGAGCCTCAAGAATTTAAAATGACTTTTTCTGAGATTATTCATGTGTGGTTGGCATCTCTTCTCATTTGATCAGTACTGCGGTTTGAACAGAGGGCCCTATATACCCTATACATACTAAACAAGCTCTCAATCATTGAGCTACATCCCCAAGCCAAAGATGCATCTTTTGACTCCAAATCATATAGATGTTTCTCACCCACGTTTCCTGGGTTCTCTTTCAGAACCACTTTGTCAATATATCATGTGATAGTCACACCTTGGCAATTTCTCCTTTACTTCCTTACTATCTATCTTTTTTTTCTTTTTTGACTTATTTTTCAAGACAGCGTTTCTCTGTGTAGCTTTGGAATCTATCCTGGAACTCATTCTATAGACCAGGTTGGCCTCAAACTCACAGAGATCTGCTTGTCTCTGCCTCCCGAGTGCTGGAACTAAAGGCATGCATCACGACCACCCGGCTACTTCTTTATTATCTTGCAGGCTAGATAAGAGCCAATGAAAATTTACCTTCTGTGTAGTCTCTTGTTTTTATGTTCTCTAGAGTGCCCTGGAGTACCTGGAAGGGACTTCAGTTGTCGTGTCTGTGCTTAGGTACAGTTCCAGAATAATTTCTTCTTTTTGTATACCTATCAGTTTTACAGGAGACAACCAGCAACATTACAATTGGCTGGGATCTGGAGCCCCAGGAATGTCTACCTGTGTCCAAGCCTTCTTATACTGAGCTCATCCAGAATGATACAATTATTCTTGCAAGATTCAGATTAAATTTTAAAAGGGTTTATGGCTAGACTATATTTTATAATAGTTTAGACATTTAGAAAAAGGAAATTTAAACATAACAGAAATGTTGAGGTCTTTGATCAACATAGACTTGAGTTTTGTGCATGGTGATAAATATTAATCAATTTGAATTCCTCTGCTTGCAGACATCCAGTTAGACCAGGACCGTTTGTTGAAGATTCTTTCTTGTTTTCATTGTGTATTTCTGGCTTTTTAAAGCAAAAATCAAGTTTCCATAGGCATGTGGATTCATGTTTGTGATTTTGATTAAGTTCCATTTATCAGCATGCATTGCAGGAGGTCCTTCCGCTCATCCAAACAATAGCCGCTGAGATACCAAGCCCCACATCTCTGCAGCTATTGGTTGGAGGAGCGGAAGGACCTTCTGCAACAAGCATGTCTATTTTATGCCAATACCATGCAGTTTTTATTGCTATAGATCTGTAGTATAGCTTTAAACTATGGATGTTGGTACTTCCAGAAGTTCTTTTATTGTTCAAATTTTTTTTTTGCTATCCTAGGATGTTTTTGTTTTTGCATGTGAAATTGATTATGGCACCTTAAAGGTATGTAAAGAATTGAGTAGGAATTTTGATTGGGATTGCATTGAATCTGCAGATTGCTGTAGGTAGGATGGCCATTTTTACTATGTTAATCCTTCCTATCCAAAAGCATGGAATACTTTTCCATCCTCTTGATATCTTCTTGAGTCTCCTTCTTCAAAAACTTTAAGTTTTAGTTATACAAGTCTTTCACTTGCTTGGTTAGGGTTACCCCAAAATATTTTATATTATTTGTGGCTATTGTAAAGGGTATTGTTTCCCTGAAATCTTTCTTAGTCCATTTGCTTATAGGAGGGTTATTGTTTTTGTCTGTCCGTTTGTTTGTCTGTCTGTCTGTCTGTTTGCATTCAGCCACATCACTGGGAGTATTTATCAGTTAAAGGAGTTCCCTGGTGGAATTTTTGGTGTTGCTTATGTATACTAGCATACCATCTGCACATAATAGTACTCTGATTTCTTCCTTTCCAATTTGTATCCCCTTGATATCCTTCAGTTGTCTTATTGCTATAGCTAAAAGTTAAAAGTGCTATATTGAATAGATATGGAAAGATTGAACAACCTTGCTTTGTTCCAGATTTTAGTGAAATTGACTTGAGTTCCTCTTCATTTAGTTTGATGTTGTTTAGTAAATTGCCTTGATTATATTTAAGTATGTCCCTTATATCTCTAATCTCTCCAGGACTTTTTATCATAAAAGGGTGTTGGAATTTTCAAAGTAGTACCGGAGAATTATCTGTATTCTGTCAATCATGTTTTAAATAAATGCTGATTGGCCAGGCAGCAAGTATAGGTGGGTCAACCAGACAGGAAGTATAGGAGGGGCAATGAGAACAGGAGAATTCTAGGAAGGAGAAAGCCCATTTCCTTGAGTCCTGCCCAGACCACCAGAGAAGCAGGATATGACCTGTTCTGCTGAAAAAGGTACCGAGCCATGTGGCTAACATAGATAAGAATAATGGGTTAACATAAGTTATAAGAGCTAATATGAAGGTTAAGCTAATGAGCCAATCTTAGTTTATAACCTAATGCAGACTCACTGTGTGATTTTTCTCTGGGACTAAATGGCTGGGGGACTGGGCAGGACAGAAACCCTAACAAGCCAGCCCTCATGTTACACAAAGGCCTTTTCTTGCATCTAATGAGATGATCATGTGTCCTTTTTTTCTTTCAGTTTATCTAAATGGTGGGTTACATTCACTGATTTTCATATATTGAATCATCCTTGCATCTTTCTAGAATGAAGCCTACTTGGTCATGGTGGATGATTTTTAAAATATGTTCTTAGATTTGGTTTGCAAGAATTTGTTGAGTATTTTTGTATGTATATTGATAAAGGATATTGGTCTATAACTGGTTTTCTTTGATCTTGGTGTGGTTTGAGTTTCAGGGTGGCTGTGATCTCATAAAATTAATTTAACAATGTTTATTCTGTTTCTGTTTTTGTGGAATAATTTGAGGAATATTGTCATTTAGTCTTCTTTGAAAATCTGGTAGAATTATGTGTAAAATATTCAGGCTCTGGGTGTTTTTCTTTTTGGTTTGAAGACCTTTAATGACTGGTTCTATTTTTTTAGGCGTAATTGGTCTATTTATAGGGTAAAAGGGCCAGCCAATAAAACCAACCAATCCCTTGTGATCACTCTGATTATGAACCCAAAGACAGTGAAAGAAACACACCCTGGATTTGAAACCCAAGTCAGTTAAAGAAACACTTTTAACCATGAACTCAGAACCTAAGAAACACATCTTGACTCTGAAATGAGAGCCAAAGAAACATACTTTGGACTGGGAATAAGAGCCAGTGAAAGAAATATATGCCTTTGCCTGGAAAATAAAGAAAAGGAGCTTAAAAAGTAGGGCCGGTGAAAGAAACACACTTTGGCTCTGAAACCAGAGCCAATTGTGCCCCTGATCAACTAAACTAACCAATCCATGAGCTGGAAAACTAACAAATCCTTGAGCAGAAACTCATTTCCTTGAGAAAACTCAACATCTAAGAAGTCTTGCATAAAATCCTTTGCCTGTACAGTTGCTGGTTGTCTTTACCACCACAGCAGAGGCAATCACTCTCCTGGACTTTCTACTTCTCAAGTAAATCTCTTTCTTAAAAGAATTTTGGGTGAAGAGCTTCTTTCCCTGGAGCAGAAAAGAACATTTGCTGAGATGTTCACTTGGGGGGGGGGACTGAACATTAAAAAAAAAAAAAAGAATAACATTTGCTGAGACATTCCCTTAGAGGGGCCTGAGCAGAAAAATACAGAAGACTACATCTGCTAGGAAACTCCCCTGGGAGTTGAGCAGAAAAGGTAACTTTTTGCCACAGTGGGGGGTAATTGCTACATTTTGGCACTGGGCTTCCCCTTTAACAGAGTTAAGCAGAAGAAGTAACATCCTGGACAGTAGCAGAGCAGAAAAACAACCTTAGCTCTGCTAGTATGTTGCCTTAGGGGAACTGAGCAGAGCTCTGATGTAGGATATTCTTCTGTATGCTGTAAATATGTTTTATTACCATTGGTTAATAAAGAAGCTGATTTAGCCAATAGACAGGCAGACTAAATTCCTGTCTGGATTGGAAGGGAAATCCAAGCAAAGAGAAAAGGAAAAAGAAAGTGGAGTCAAGGATGTGCCAGCAGCCTCTGGAGAAGCAAGATGTGAGTTAATAAGCCACAAGCCTTGTGGTAAAATATAGAATAATAGAAATGGGTTGATTTAAGTTATAAGAGCTATTTAATAATAAGCATGAGCTAATAGGCCAAATAGTTTGCAATTAATATTAAGCTTATGAGTAGTTATTGATGCAGGAGGGTCTTCTGTTTTGTGTTGATTTCATTGGTTAAATAAAGAAACTTCCTTGGCCTTTCAATAGGACAGAAAATTAGGTAGGCAGAATAGACAGGACAGAAGGCTGGGAGAAAGAAGTAGAGTCAGGCAGGCGCCATGATTCTCCAGCCCCAGATGGATATAAGTTAGTACCTTGACGGTAAGCCACAGTCTCATGGTGCTACACAGATTATTAAAAATGGGTTAATAAAGATGTGAGTTAGCCAATAAGAGGCTGGAACTAATGGGCCAGGCAGTGTTTAAATGAATACAATTTCTGTGTTATTATTTCCGGGGCTAAGCTGGCCATGCGGGAGCCAGGCGGGACAAAAAGCAGGCCTGCTTGTCTCATCACTACAGGTTATTTTAAAAGTAGTTGTGGGACCCGGTGGGATGAGAAACCTGCAGCTAAACAGCTCAGCTGTAATGGAACACTCTAGGAGAGGAGGATTATGATATCCTGCAGGGAAACTACCCCACACTGCACCCCAATCCTTCAGGTAAAGCCTGTCTTCTTGATAAGTCAGTATACTTTATCCAGCCTCCAGATCTGTCCAGCCTCCAGATCTGTCCTATTGCAACGCCAGCCTCCAGAACTTACCTATTGCAGCTCCAGGTATAGCCTGATTTCCCAACAAATCAGTGTACCTTTCTCTCCAGAGCTGTTCTTTTGCATCTCCAGCCTTAAGAATTGTCCCTTCACAATTCCAGAGTTGTATCACTCGATTATACTTTTAAGGTGTTTATCTAATTTAATCTTGTTCTAACTTTGATAAGTGGTATCTATCAAGAAAATTATCCATTTCTTTTAGATTCTTGTGGAGTACAGGTTTATAACGTAGGACCTGATGACTCTTTGGATTTCCTTGATATCTATTTTTATATCGTCCCTTTTGTTTCTTTCTTTTTTTATTTTTATTTTATGTTTTTATTGAAAAAAATTTCTGTCTCCTCCCCACCTCCCATTTCCCTCTCCCTCCCCCTACTCCTCTCCACCTCCCTCCACTCCTCTCCCCCTTCCACCACTCCGTTCCCTCTCCCTCTCCAGTCTGAAGAGCAGTCAGGGTTCCCTGCCCTGTAGGAAGTCCAAGGTCCTCTCCCCTCTATCCAGGTCTAGGAAGGTGAGCATCCAAACAGCCTAGGCTCCAGCAAAGCCAGTTCATGCAGTAGAATCAAAGCCTAGTGCCATTGTCCTTGGCTTCTCATCAGCCCTCATTGTCCCCCATGTTCAGAGAGTCCGGTTTGATCACATGCTTTTTCAGTCCCAGTCCAGCTGGCCTTGGTGAGCTCCAAATAGATCGACCCCACTGTCTCAGTGGGTAGGTGCACCCCCTCGAGGTCCTGACTTCCTTGCTCATGTTCTCCCTCCTTCTGCTCCTCATTTGGACCTTGGGAGCTCAATCTGGTGCTCCAATGTGGGTTTCTGACTCTATCTCCATCCATTGCCAGATGAAGGTTCTATGGGGATATGCAAGATATTCATCAGTATGGCTATAGGATAGGGCCATTGCAGGTTCTTTCTCCTCAGCTGCCCAAGGAACTAACTGGGGACATCTCCCTGGACCTGGGAGCCCCTCTAGAGTCAAGTCTCTTGCCAACCCTAAAATTGCTCCCTTAATTAGGATATATATTTCCCTGCTCCCATATCCTCCCTTCCTTTATCCCAATCATCTCATTCCCCCAAGCTCCTCCATCCTCCCCTTCTCACTTTTCTCTCCCCATTTCCCCTTACCCCCATACTACACAACCCCCAAGTTCCCAATTTTTGCCTGGCAATCTTGTCCACTTCCTATATCCAGGAGGCTGACTATATGTTTTTTCTTTGGGTTCACCTTCTTATTTAGCTTCTCTAGGATCACAAATTAAAGGTTCAATGTCCTTTATTTATGGCTAGAAACCAATTATGAGTGAGTATATCCCATGTTCATCTTTTGGGTCTGGGTTACCTCACTCAGGATAGTGTTTTCTATTTCCATCCATTTGCATGCAAAATTCAATAAGTCCTTGTTTTTTTTTTACCGCTGAGTAGTACTCTAGTGTTTATATACTCCACACTTTCTTCATCCATTCTTCCATTGAAGGGCATCTAGGTTGTTTCCAGGTTCTGGCTATTACAAATAATGCTGCTATGAACATAGTTGAACAAATGCTTTTGTAATATGATAGAACATCTCTTGGGTATATTCCCAAGAATGGTATTGCTGGGTCCTGGTGTAGGTTGATCCCGAATTTCCTGAGAAACCACCACACTGATTTCCAAAGTGTTTGCACAAGTTTGCATTCCCACCAGTAATGGATGAGTGTACCCCTTTCTCCACAACCTCTCCAGCAAAGGCTATCATCGGTGCTTTTGATTTTAGCCATTCTGACAGGTGTGAGATGATATCTCAAAGTTGTTTTAATTTGCATTTCCCTGATCGCTAGGGAGGTTGAGCGTGACCTTAAGTGTCTTTTGGCCATTTGAACATCTTCTGTTGAGAATTCTCTGTTCAGTTCAGTGCCCCATTTTTTAATTGGGTTAATTAGCATTTTAAAGTCTAGTTTCTTGAGTTTATTACGTATTTTGGAGATCAGACCTTTGTCTGTTGCGGGGTTGGTGAAGATCTTTTCCCAGTCAGTGGGTTGCCTTTTTGTCTTAGTGACAGTGTCCTTTGCTTTATAGAAGCTTTTCAGTTTCAGGAGGTCCCATTTATTCAATGTTGCCCTTAATGTCTGTGCTGCTGGGCTTATACATAAGAATTGATCTCCTGTGCCAATATGTTGTAGAGTATTTCCCACTTTCTCTTCTGTCAGGTTCAGTGTGTTCAGAGTGATATTGAGGTCTTTGATCCATTTGGACTTGAGTTTTTTGCATTGAGATAGATATGGATCTATTTTCATTCTTCTACAGGTGGACATCCAGTTATGCCAGCACCATTTGTTGAAGATGATTTCTTTCTTCCATTGTATACTTTTAGCTCCTTTATCAAAAATCATGTGTTCATAGGATTGAGGGTTAAAATCCGGGTCTTCTATTCGATTCCATTAGTCGACTTCTCTGTTTTTATGCCAAAATCAAGCTGTTTTCAATACTGTAGCTCTGTAATAGAGTTTGAAGTCAGGGATGGTAATGTCTCCAGAAGTTCCTTTATTGTATAAGGTTGTTTTGGCTATCCTGGTTTTTTTTCCCATGTAAAGTTGATTATTGTCCTCTCAAGATCTGTGAAGAATTTTGATGGGACCTTGATGGGGATTGCATTGAATCTATACATTGCCTTTGGTAGAATTGCCATTTTTACTATGTTGATCCTCCCAATCCAAGAGCAAGGGAGATCCTTCCATTTTCTGGTATCCTCTTTAATTTCTTTCCTCAAAGACTTAAAGTTCTTGTCAAATAGATCTTTCACTTCCTTGGTTAGAGTTACCCCAAGATATTTTATGCTCTTTGTGGCTATCATGAAAGGTGATGCTTCTCTGATTTCCCTCTCTGTTTCCTTATCCTTTGTGTATAGGAGGGCAACTGATTTTTTGGAGTTGATCTTGTATCCTGC
>NW_026068131.1:888454-894259 GCF_014885135.2 Alexandromys fortis | reverse complement strand
CGAGACAGGGTTTCTCTGTGGCTTTGGAGCCTGTCCTGGAAATAGCTCTTGTAGACCAGGCTGGCCTGGAAGTTACAGAGATCTGTCTGTCTCTGCCTCCCGAGTGCTGGGATTAAAGGCCTGTGCCACCACTGCCCGACTGCAACTGATTTTTTGGAGTTGATCTTTTATCCTACCATGTTACTAAAGGTGTTTATCAGCTGTAGGAGTTCTTTGGTGGAATTTTTGGGGTTGCTTATGTACACTACCATATCATCTGCAAATAACGAAAGTTTAACTTCTTCCTTTCCAATTCAAATCCCCTTGATCCCCTTTTTATGTCTTATTGCTATTGCTAGAACTTCAAGAACTATATTGAAGAGGTATGGAGAGAGTGGACAGCCTTGTCGTGTTCCTGATTTTAGTGGGATGGCTTTGATTTTCTCTCCGTTTAATTTGATGTTAGCTGTCAGCTTGTTGTAAATAGCTTTTATTATATTTAGGCATGACCCTTGTATCCCTAATCTATCCAAGACCTTTATCATAAAGGGATGTTGAATTTTGTCAAATGTTTTTTCAGTATCTAATGAAATTATCATATGGTTTTTATCTTTCAGTTTATTTATATGATGGATTACATTGATAGATTTTTGTATGTTGAACCAGCCCTGCATCTCTGGGATGAAGCCTACTTGATCTAATGGATAATTTTTCTAATGTGTTCTTGGATTCGGTTTGCCAGTATTTTATTGAGATTTTTGCATCAATGTTCATGAGTGAGGGATGCATGGTAGCCCAAAGACACCTCGGACAAAAGCTCCTTTTGTTTCTTATTTTGTTAATTTGAATTTTCTCTTTCTGTCTTTAAGAAGGGTTTATCTTTCTTGATTTTACCAAAAACCCAACTCTTTGCTTCATTGATTCTTTATATTGGTCTCATTCCTTCTTTCTTTTTATTACATTTTTTTTTTTTTGGAGAGCTTGCTCTCCTTTCACTTTTATGCAGACTCTGGGAAAGGAACTGGGTTCCAATCTGGCTTGAACTGCAATTTTTCTCTCACTGGGCCCAATGTAGCCCTAATAGCTTACTTTTATACTATGTCAATAGTGAGTTAACACATCTAATATCATAGTTGTCATCACCAAGATAAGCAAATAAGTTGGGACCGTGAGGGGTGCGCCCACCCACTGAGACAGAGGGACTGATCTATTGGGAGTTCACCAAGGCCAGCTGGACTGGAACCGAAAAAGCATGGGATAAAACCAGCCTCTCTGAACAATGAGGACTGATGAGAAGCCAAAGACAATGGCAATGGGGTTTGATCCTACTTCATGTTCTGGCTTTGTGGGAGCCTAGCCAGTTTGGATGTTCACCTTCCTAGACCTAGATGGAGGGGGGAGGACCTTGGACTTTCCACAGTGCAGGGAACCCTGACTGCTCTTCAGAGTGGAGAGGGATGGGGAAAGAGTGGGGGGAGGGGGAGTGGTGTGGGAGGAAGGGGAGGGAAATGGGAGGCTGGGAGAAGGCGGAATTTTTTTATATATTTTTCAATAAAAAAAGCCAAAAATTTCTTTTCTTTTTCTATAGGTTTTATTGAGCTCTACATTTTTCTCTGCTCTCCTCACTGCCTATCCCCTCCCCTTCAACCTTCTCCCATGGTCTCCATGCTCCCAATTTACTCAGGAGATCTTGCTTTGTTATACTTCCCATGTAGATTAGATCCATGTATGTCTCTCTTAGGGTACTCCTTGTTGTCTACATTCTCTGGGAATGTGATTGTGGGCTGATTTTCTTTGCTTTATGTTTAAAAACCACTTATGAGTGAGTACATGTGATAATTGTCTTTCTGGGTCTGGGTTACCTCACTCAATATAATGTTTTCTTGCTCCATCCATTTGCCTGCAAATTTTAAGATGTCGTTTATTTTCTTCTGTGTAGTACTCCATTGTGAAAATGTACCACATTTTCCTTATCTATTCTTCAGCCGAGGGACATTTAGGTTGTTTCCAGGTTCTGGCTATGACAAACAGTGCTGCTATGAGCATCTTTGAACACATATTTTTCTGGCACGATTGAACATCTTTTGGATATATAGTCAAAAATGTTATTTTTGAGTCTTGAGGAAGATTGTTTCCTAATTTTCTGATAAATCGCCATACTGATATCGAAAGAAGCTGTACCAGCTTGCACTCCCACCAGCAATGCAGGAGTGTTCCCTTTATCCCACATCCCCACTTCAGAGGTTTGATCTCCAAAATATACAAAGAACTCAACAAATTGGTCATCAAAAGAACAAATAATCTTTTTAAAAAAAAATGGAGTACAGACCTAAACCTCAAAAGAGGAATTGAAAATGGCTGAAAGACATTTAAGGAAATGCTCAACATCCTTAGTCATCAGAGAAATACAAATCAAAACAACTCTGAGATTCCATCTTATCCCTCTAAGAATGGCCAAGATCAAAATCACCGATGACAACTTATGCTGGAGAGGTTTCAATCAGGCTCTCAATATATGAACAGAGTGAATCCAAATTCTTTGTCAGAATATTCTGTGAATGGCCTAGGTATATGCTAGAAATTTCAAAAGCCTGGTCTACACTGTCTGTTACTCTCAGCCTTCTGGTCTTCTAAACTCCCACCAGAGCAGCCCATTAATACATTTTTCACAGTATGCAGGGTGTTTTCTAATCTAAATTTCCAAATTGGTACACATTTCAACAAACTATATCCAAATCCCTAAGAAATACATGACAGGTTTATCACAGCAATAGGCACATATATCTATACCAATTTCTTATATACTATTTACTTTTTGGATACATTATAACCAACAAAAATTACTTCATGTTATATGTGATTCCCCTCTGTATGCTGTGAATACCATTGGTTAATAAAGAAACTATCTTGGGCCTGCACAAAGATTAGAGGTAGGTAGGGAAAACTAAACTGAATGCTGGAAAAAAGAAGGGGAATTTAGAGAGAGGCCATGTAGCCCCACTGGACACAGATGCCAGAACTTTATCCGGTAAGTCACAGCCTCATGGTGATACACAGATTACTAGAAATGGGTTAAATTAAGATATAAGAGTTAGCCAATTAGAAGCTAGAGCTAATGGGCCAAACAGTGATTTAAAAAATATGGCTTCTGTGTGTTTATTTCAAGTCTGAAGTTCCGGGAAGCCAGGAAACAAACTAGCAACCTCCAACATCATATTAGGACACATGGAAGGCTGATGGTCATAATGTGTCCACATCAGGAAGCAGAGAAGCATTACTATTCATGCTTAGATAGCTTTTTCATTTTTGTGTAATCTAGTATCCTAGCCCAAGAAACCTCACACAGACTTGTCTAGATATTTATTTCTAATGTGATGTTATGTGTTTAAGTGTACTTCCCACTTTCTCTTCTATGCAGTTCACTTTGGCTGGCTTTATGTTGAGGTCTTAGATCTATTTGGACTTGAGTTTTGTGCATGGTGATCAATATGGATCCATTTTCATTATTCTACTTGTTGATATCCAGTTATGCCAGCACCATTTGTTAAATAAGCTTTCTTTTTTTCCAGTTGATATTTTTTGCTTCTTTGTCAAAAATCAGGTGTTCAAAGGTGTGTGGATTAATATCCGGGTCTTCAATATTCTCAGGTTAAAATCAATATTATCATTTGTGAGGCAAAAAGACAGGACAAAAGGGTAGATGGAAAGCTCTATAGTATTACTTAGCTACCATGCATGAAGAGACACCAGGCTCCATTCCTAGCACAAAAAATAATAGGCAAAAAGTAAAAGAACAAGATTTGGCAAAACTTGAGAGTACTTTCAGGCTCCTAGAATTCCTATAATTTGTGTAATTATAAACAGTAATATATAGAAAAGAAAAAATATAAAGGATACATTTTATATTTTAGGTAGGGTTTTATAATTGAAGATTGATAGATACAAATATACCTATTTCTTTTGTGAGAAATGTCATAAAGTACTCTGATAAAAGCAACTTCAGAAAGAAGGTAATACTGTTAACTCACAGTTTAAGATACAGTCCATCATAACAAGGAAGTCAAGAGTTCAGGAAGTTGAAGCAGACAATCACATCTCTTCACATCCAACCAAGAAAAAAAGTGAAAAATACATACTAGTACTCAATCTGCATTTATTATTCTGTAGAGTTCATAATCCTCTGCCTAGGTGTAGGCCCATATTTCTACATGGTATGTGAACCAGAATCCCAGGCCATAGTTTCCACCTGCCTGCCACACAGGAGGTGGTCATCTCCCTAACAAATGGTTAGGTTGTTGTTCTGCTCCTTCTTTGTAATTTGGAGGGTGCCTGAAAAGAGATGTTAATTCGGCTTACGTGACAGAGCTGGCATACAGAGCAGCAAAATAGGAAGACGTGACAGAGGTGGCATAGGAAGGTGTGGATGTGACCAGAGACATTCGCCTGGTTACCTAGGAAACAGGATGCTAGTGAATTTCCCCCTCAGCTAATGTTTTGGTATAGAAGGCTGTTTGGAGGATAAATGCAGAAGACTTTTCAGGATGTGAACTCAGGATTTCATGAGGGATCACTGAGAATCTCCCTCCCAATAAAGCTATGTGAGTTGTGTCTTTAATCTCACGCCTCCCCTCTGGTCTGGAGAAATAATTTAGTGTCTGGAAATGCACTGGACTCTGACACCTAGGGAAGTTTTTGGCCTAAAAATAAGATTCCTACATCTATTAGCACAATCAAAATCTTATTTAACATCTCTCCAAAGAGGCCAACGTAGCCTAGACAGTCTCCTACGGGTATGCTCAAAGGTCTGCCTTCTAGATACAATTAACACTTGCCTCCACAAAATGTAAACAGTAAGAGACAGTACACGTTATAAGGTCTTTCTTTCCTCTCTCACATTCTCTTCCAGTTAGCTCCACAAAACATAATTTCCAGCACACTCATTGTGTAGATTAACTGCATATATAAGTACATTTATCTTTCAAACCTATATTTTTTAAAGAATTAGAAGTATACTCTATAAACTTGTAATTTTGTACTTTTAAGTTGTATTTAATGAAATCACATGATAGTTTTTGATATTTGAGCATATTGAAAAACTGTTAAGTTATAATGGTTTTACTTTCTATGTTAGTAAAGCTTTAGCAATTTTTGCTGCTTGAACATGTGGATATTTTGTTAGTATGGTGAGAAATTTGCTACCAGTTTGTGCGGAAAGAAATAAACTGCTTACAAACCATCTAAATAAAGCAGTTCAGGACTGAATATTTTCTCAGAATTGCCTATTGCTACTTATTGATTATGTATCAACAGCATTAGTCCTAAAATTGGCAGATAGGTGGTAGAATGTGGAAGGAAAATTCTAGCGATAAATAGGTAAGAATATTCTGTAAACTACTTCTTATATAATTAACTTTATTTATTTGTTTGTTCGTTTGTTTGTTACATATCAATCCAAGTTCCCTCTCCCTCCTTTCCTCCCACTCTGTTCTCCCCCATCCACTCTCATCTGCTTCTCAGAGAGAGTAAGGCCTCCCTGGGAAGTCAACTAAATCTATCCCATCACCTTATTGAAGCAAGACCAAGACTCTCCCCCACCACCTGTACCTACACTGACCAAGGTATCTCTCCACAGAGAATGGACTCCACAAAGTCAATTTATGCATTTGAATTAGATCCTTTTCATACTGTCTGTGAAAGACCCCCAGTGCTGGGGAGACTCTCACTCAAGTCTCCGGATAAGACGAGCCCCCAGTAACTCACAAGAGACCATCCTTGCTGCAATCACATGAGGGCTTTTTTTTTTTTTTTTTTTTTTTTTTTTTTTTT
>NW_026068131.1:859478-886556 GCF_014885135.2 Alexandromys fortis | reverse complement strand
CTACCCCCAGAAAGCCTACAAACTCATGGAAACTGAACAGTCAACTACTGAACCACACCTGGATCAAGGAAGAAATAAAGAAAGAAATTAAAGTCTTCCTTGAATTCAATAAAAATAAAGAAACAACATACTCAAACTTATGGGACACTATGAAAGCAGTCCTAAGAGGAAAGTTCATAGCACTAAGTGCCCACTTAAAGAAAACAGAGAAAGCACACAATGGAGACTTAACAGCCCACCTGAAAGCTCTAGAAAAAAAAAGCAGACTCACCTAGGAGGAGTAGAAGACTGGAAATAATCAAACTGAGGGCTGAAATCAACAAAATAGAAACACAGAAAACAATCCAAAAAATCAATGAAACAAAAAGCTGGTTCCTGGAGAAAATCAACAAGATTGATAAACCCCTAATCAGCTAGTTCTTAAAACACATTACAATGTCAATCACAAGGGGGAAACTCCCTGTTTCTCAAGATTATTCTCAACATTACAACCTAACTTTATCTTCAGCTAGTTCCTGAAACACAGTCTCTAATCGGCTAATCCTAGATTTTTGATTCTTCTCTTCCTGCTGAGATTTTTGGCTATTTTCTTCCTGCTGGGGGTGGGGGGAACCTGGATTTATCCAGGGCTTTCTTTGGGGATACCTGGAGTTATCTAGGTCTTTCACCTGTAGCCCCATATACTGCCAAACCAAACCATCATCACCTCTATTAAAGGGGCCTATTTCAGTCCTATGCAAATTCCCCAGATGTCAGTCCAGAGTCAATTATCTCCCACTAGCTCAGAACAGCTGATTCAGTCATCAGGGAAATGCAATCAAAACAACTAGGAGATACCATCTTATACCTGTCAGAATGACTAAGCTCAAAAACACTGATGACACTTAATGCTGGAGAGGATGTGGAGTAAGCGGAACAATTCTTCATCTCTGGTGCAAGTGCAAACTTGTACAGTTGCTGTGGAAAACAGTATGATGATTTCTCAAACAATTCAGAATCAATCTACCTCAAGACTCAGCAATACTACTTTTTGGCATACACGCAAAGGAGGCACACTCATACCATAAGGACATTTGCTCAGCTATGTTCACAGCAACATTATTTGTAATTGTCAGATCCTGGAAACAACCTAGATGCCCCTCAACTAAACAATGGATAAAGAAAATGTAGTACATTTAAACAATGGAGTACTACTCAGTGATAAAAATCAATGACATCTTTAAATTTGTAGGCAAATGGACAGAACTAGAAAGAACAATTCTGAGTGAGGTAACCTATACTAGAAAATAAATATAGTATGTACTCACTTATAAGTGGATACCAGACATAAAGCAAAGGATAACTAACTTAATTTTCATAGCCCCAGAGAAACTAGAACCTTCTTTCAGAAACAGATGGAAGCAGATGCAGAGATCCACAACTAACAACTGGGCCGAGTGCCTGGAGTACAAACAAAATGAGGGAGAAGTGATAATATGAATAGAGGGGTCAAGACCATGATGGGGAAGCTCTGTAACTTCTGAGTGATTGTATTATTTAGTTTTATTGACAATTCAATACAACCTAGAGTCATTTAGGAAAAGGGAAATTCATTTGAAAAATTGGCCAGTTGTTTATATTGGCCTGCGGCTGGAACTGTGAGATACAATATTGATTAATGATTCATTTGAGAGTACCCAGCTCACCATTGGTGACACCATTCCTAGATGCATGGGTCTGGGCTGTTTGGAAAATTAGCTAAATAGGAAGCCAGAGGTCGAAGCAGCAAGCAGTATTTCTTAGTGGTTTCTACTCTAGTGCCTGCTTGAGTTTGTGCTCTGAGTTTCCTCAGAGACAAACTTGCAAGTGTGACGTGAAAGTATTGTCAAATAAACTCTTTCTTCTCCATAGCTGTTTATGGTCACACAAGAAAGTAAAATTGAAGCCGGATGGTGGTGGCGCACGCCTTTAATCCCAGCACTCGGGAGGCAGAGGCAGGTGGATCTCTTGAGTTCGAGACCAGCCTGGTCTACAGAGCTAGTTCTAGGACAGGCTCCAAAGCCACAGAGAAACCCTGTCTCGGGAAAAAAAAAGTAAAATTGAACAACTATGTATGCAAAAGTATGTGTATTCATGAACTGGAAAATGTTGCACCAAAACTAAACTCTGAAATAAAGGTTTAAGAATATAGTTTAAAAAGATTTTTTCTTGTTTTTTTTACTTTGTACTATATAGCCAAGTTGAATAGATGATAAAATATCATTCTCAAATAGCCTAAAATAGAAAAATCAATATGACTAAAATAAAATTTTGTGTGGTCCGAAAACAAAGTATGGTATCTGTTATGGTTTTGGTCCCTTTAAGAGACAAGCCACGCCCACTCCCTCCCCCATCAGCTGAGGCAGGCTGATCTTCAGCTTCTGGCCTGAGTTCGCTTTCTTTTCCCTCTTCCTCTTGCAGAGGCAGCTTCGCTTCTGCCACTCTCCCCACTTCTCTGCTTCCCCCTTCTCTGTCTCTTTCTCCCCTTCTTCTCTCTCTCTCTCTCTCTCTCTCTCTCTCTCTCTCTCTCTCTCTCTCTCTCTCNTCTCTCTCTCTCTCTCTCTCTCTCTCTCTCTCTCTCTCTCTCTCTCTCTCTCTCTCTCTCTCTCTCTCTCTCTCTCTCCCTCTCTCTCTGTCCCCCTTCACCCTTCCTCCTCCATAACCCACTGAATAAACATTCAACCTCACCCTGCATGTCTTGTCTATCCATGTTTCTGTCTTCTGCCTGCCCGCCATGTGTCTCCCTGCCTGGGACCAGCCTCTGCTCAGGGACCAGCAGCCATCTCTGCCTGGGGCCCACTGCCTGTTGCCACATGGCCCGCCACCACTGCTCTGAGACCAGCAGCCATCTCTGCCTGGGACTGGCTGCTCCCAGGCCCCCTGTCTGCTGCCACATGGCCCACCACCACCGCTCAGGCCACTACTCTGGGACTGGCAGCCATCTCTGCCTGGGACCGGCTGCTCCCAGGGCTTGCTGTCTGCTGCCACATGGCCCGCCACCACCGCTCAGGCCACCGCTCTGGGACCGGCAGCCATTTCTGCCTGGGACAGGCTGCTCGCAGAGCCCGCTGTCTGCCACCACATGGCCCACTACCACCATTTGGGACCTATAGCATTTCTGCTGCCTACTGCCAAGGGGATCTTGCAGCATTTTTAAAAAAAAGAATAACAGTATCATCTTCTCCACTGTGATCTGAGATCATATGGTGGAATCACAAAATGGAATTCTATGTTCAAACTATCTTTTTAATAATATGTATATTAGAGGAAATACAGTATAATTTAGAAGCATAATATGGTATTGATTCTAGAGGTAATATACTATATAATAATATTGCACAATAATATTTTTCTGTTAATTTATGGACACACTGAGTGAAGAAATATTAGATAAAATTGCTGATATTTTAACCTAAATCAAGACCCTGACACCAGTGATTATACTTCTTATCATACTGTACTCACAAGAAGAAAAACATGAATAGAATAATGATACCTTAGGATGTCTTCATTATTAGCAGTGAACATATTCATGGGGAGGACAAAATTCATGTGGTCCCACCCATAGACACAAAACTACAACTAGGAAAAGAAAAATTAACCTATCCCAGGGATGAGCCCCCTTATTGGTTTTCTAATGCAGAATGGTCATCACTGAAAACATACATATACCAACAACAAAAACAGACCTGCAGGATGTATTTATATACTTGTTCATTCACATACATATTCATATATACCTATATGTCATAATGATCAAAGAAAAAGAAAAGAAGCTATCAACTTAATAGTTGAATGAGACATGTGATGGATCAGAGGGAAAGTACCTGCAAGGCAGAAGTGGTATTATTCCATTTCAACTAAAAACATATTTTTAAAAGAAAATTTAAAAATAAGATTAAAATATATTTAATTATAATCCTTAAGCACACATCTTTTCACATTATATGTGACAAAGCAGGAAATATTCATAAAGTACATCTGCTGAATGAGGAAGTGAAATTATTGTCTCCAGCAAAAGTACTTGTTCGAATTAACAGATGAAGCAGTTCCTTTATTGAGTAAATAGCATGATAACTTGAAATAGCTACTATCAGATTATGATTATTCAAAATTGGAATTTAATACATATTTTCCCTGAAAATGATTAAAATGAGCCTATCATTTCTAGGAGAACAATAAATATTATTCTTCAGCAGTGATAAACATTTACAAATCCAACTAAAATTAGAATTGTGAGACCTTACTTGATAGCTTTTCAGAACTTTTCTATTGAATTCCAGGGTGATAATAGGAAAACAATAATTTTTTATTGCACAATGAAATGAATAACATGAATGCATAGTTCAGTTAATCAATATTTTTCAAATGACCCACATTGTTACAATATTCTATAGGAAAATATATACAAAAATTAATATCAACATATTTTAATGTTTAATAAGTTTAATATAAAATGGAATAGAGTAGAACAGAACACAAATAAATCATTGATGTGGCTTCAGATTCTACACTGAAACTTAATGTTTCAGGAAATAACCACTTGTTGAGTTATAATGTGGTGTCAGGGAAATATATCTTCAATGGTTTATAAATTTTTTTCAATGACTTAACTGAATAAGGTGAATTCACCTAATTTTTACATATGAATCAGACAAAGAAACACATTCAACCTATTGAAGGCTGAAGTCAATGTACTGTCTTCTACTGGGCCTGATAGTAAATATAATTGCCTTTTCATATTATCTATAGTATATCACATGATTTATTTATTATTTTCAAGAAATTGCAGATAAAGTTTCTCAATTTTAATTCCTAATATAGCAAATATGAATAAATACATTACATTAAAATCTTTGTAATTCTCAATAATTTATACAAAAGAGTTGAAATTACAAAGTTGGAGACGTTCTGGATTTTCCCGTATTTTGTAAGCATTATCACACTTTAAGACTGGTATATTAATCATATTAAACTTGCAACTGATTGTATCTTAATTTTAATTTATTATTGTATGTTATTGAGGTGTTCACATTTGAACACATTTGACATGGTTCATTTTTAAAAAGGCTACATATTATATTTGTATACTGTAATTTATCCACCCAATATAGTAATGAAGAATTCACATATTAGTTTAAGATATTTTTTTTTCAATTACAAACAATGCTTCAGGGATAATCATTGTACATATATTATTAAATTCTAAGCACATATACCTGTAGATCAAAATTTTGAAACTTTTTAGAGTAGCATCTGTAACATTTTTATAAATAATGCTAAATTATAACTATTATCTGTTTTTTGATATGCAATTAAAATCATATGAACATTTCTCCGTGGCTTTGGTGTATCTTTAAAAAAATATGACTGTTAACGGCAGCATAAATAGCATTCATATAGATAAATCAAAGATTTCTGATGTTTTATAAAAGAATGTATGACTATGTCTGTGTACTAGTGTTGCTCAAGTGCTGTACTCCCTTTTATGCCTATAATTATAAAGCACTGTTCTAAATAAATGAAGTTTTATGCTCTTGTGGACAATTTGCTTACTAACCTTGTTAAAGATCTGTTTTTCTCCTCCTCGCTCTATCCCTCTTTCCCATTTTTCTTTTACTTCCTTTCTTCTCTTATTTATCCTGTAATGAAATTAAGTTTTATTAAGTCACATTAACCACTGGACGCTGTTTAGTAGAGAAAAATGAATGAAATCAGGATGCATTGTGTAATGTAAACCTCTTATTTTGAGTCTGAATTAAGTTTAAATTCTAGTTCAACTACTTTCTTCTTGTGCAGTTCTGAGCAAGGCATTTACTTATTATACTAGCATTTCAATTCCTTGGTCTTGAGATAAAAATCAGAAAATAGACTAGAACCAGCGAAGCAAGTAGGCTAAGGGCTTATCTTCTCTTCACCTTCCATACTTCCACTGTAAAGCCTGTGTTACTCTTTATGGCACAGTTTGCACTACTGTGCCATTTGCAAGCCAGGCAAGAGCCTGAAGATTAAAGGAATGCACAGGAGATGAGGATCATTCATGAGGAAGAGACTGTTGAATGCCGTTTATTTAAGCTTAGGAAAAACCTTATATACCTAGCTGCTGCACAATGGAAATCTCTTCCCCTCCCCCCAGGCAGGTGGAAAATTACCAGGCCCAAAATGGAGTAAACAAAGGCCCTATAGCTAACCACCAGGGGGGGCAGAGGGAGCTCAGGAACAAACAGGATGTTTTCCTGGAGATGTTTTGCCAAAAACTGCAAGCTGTCCTCATTATGAGCCCCAGGAGGAGGGGTAGACCTGTGGGTCCTACACCCACATCTGATTCCCTAGTCTCATTCACTGCTTTTGTTTGTTTTCACTCGCTGTCCTTATTCCCAAGGGACTTAGCATATCCTGAAAGAGTTACCAGCTCTCCCCTCTCTTGTGGACCTCCTCAGGCCACCTCTCCTCATGTCCCTATTCCTAAGTGTCAATTCTGAATACCTAGAAACACAATTTATCTGTGGACACATGTATCAGGATCCCAGAAGGATTTCTTACTAGTCAACACACAGCCATCATGATCGCCAAAGAACTAGAATGAACAATAACAAAAACCAAGGAACAAAACACCTACCCAAGAAAGACAAGATCAGCTATCACAACTGAGAATTACAACCTGCACAAACCCAGATGCCACGATGCCAGTGTGTAAAATCACAATCAACAACAGCCAGGAAATGATGTCCCCACTAGAGTCCAGCAACCCTACCACAGGAGGCCATGGGTATTGCAACATAGCTGAAGCAGAAGACAAAGATTTTTTAATTAAAATTTATTAATATGATAGAAGTCCCTTAAAAGAAAATGAGTGAATCCACTAAAGAAATCTAAGAAAAGACAGAGGAAAAAAAAAACAATGGAAGGAAATGAATAAAACAGTTCAAGATCTGAAATTGAAAATATAATCAATAAAAATCACAAACGGAGGGAAATATGAAAATGAAAAATATAAGAACATGAACAGGAACCTCAGAGACAAAGCTCATCAACAAAAGGTAAAGAACTAAAGATAAAATCTCAGGCATTGAAGACACAATAAAGAATAGAGATCTTGTTCAAAGTGAAAGACCCTCGAAGAGGACTTTCTCTCAGGAGGAGACCTCCCGCTGCCAAGGAACAGGCCGAGACCATACGGATGCAAATCGCAAGAGGTTTATTGGGTAAACACAGGTACCTGCGGGCGGCAAGTCTTTAGGAGGACTTGCGCACCTGCCAACTGGAGGGTGGGTTTTTTATAGGGAAGAGCAAAAAGCAAGTTTACAGAAGCAAAAGCATGGTTATCGGAATGAGGCGGGGGCATGAATGGTTTCCTCTCTCAGCATGGGTGTCAGCAAAAGTCATCCTGTTCCTATCTTATAGATATCCTGTTTTGCAGTTGCTGTGGGAGTTGATTTCATTGGTTAAGCAATAAAGGAACTCCTTGGCCCTGATAGGTTAAAAGATAGATGGGAGGAGGAAACAGACTAGAATTCTGGGTGGAAGAGGAAGTGAGGTCAGACTCTGCTCTGCTCCCAGAGAGACTCGACAACTCTGCTCTCTGGAGCAGAGACACCATGGACGGAGGCTAGAATCTTCCCGGTAAGCGCACCTTGGGGTGCTTACACGCATTATTAGAAATGGGCTAGTCCAGGTGCGAAAATTAGCCTGTAAGGGCTAGAGTTCATGGGCCAAGCAGTTCTTTAAATGAATACAGTTTGTGTGTTGTTATTTCGGGCATGAGCTAGCCAAGCGGTCGGGGTGTTGGGGACGCAGCCCTGCCGCCGCTCCCTATTTCAACATGCAGTCAATCTGCTTTGTTGATGTCCTATCTTATTGATATCCTGCTTTGCAGTCTTCCTATCTCATCCTGCTCTCTCAAGCACATGGGATGCTCTTATGAGAACAGGCTAGCTGCTGCGGGTTTTGAGGAGGGGGTCTGTAGGGTCTTTCACAAAGAAAATGTTAAATCTAAAAAAAAAAGCTCTCAATAAAAATCATGCAGAAAATCTGGGACTATGAAAAGACCAAACATAAAAATAATAGGAATGGAGGAAGGAGAAGAGGCTCCTGTTTTCAAAGCACAGAAAATATTTTCAACAAAATTATAAAAGAAAATTTTCCTAACTTAAAGAAGACATAAAGGATCACATAGAACATCAAAACACAAAATGTACAGAAGAAAGAAAGAATATCAAAAGCTTCAAAGTAAAGAAACCTAGTAATATATAAAGGCAGATCTATTAAAATAATAAATGACTCCTTAAGGAAGATCATAAAAGCCAGAAGGGCTAGGAGAGATCGCTGCAGATTCTAAGAGACCATATGCCAGCCAATACTACTATTCAACAAAAACGTTGCAATAAAATGACTTCTAATCACGTGCTGTTGAAATAAGAGCGGCGGGGCTGCGTCCCCAACACCCCGGCCACTTGGCTAGCTCATGCCCGAAATAACAACACACAAACTGTATTCATTTAAGAACTGCTTGGCCCATGAACTCTAACCCTTACAGGCTAATTCTCGCACCTGGACTAGCCCATTTCTAATGATGTGTGTAAGCACCTCAAGGTGCGCTTACCGGGAAGAGTCTAGCCTCCGTCCATCCTGGAGTCTCTGCTCCAGAGAGCAGAGTTGTCTGGTCTGTCCGGGAGCAGAGCAGAGTCTGACCTCACTTCCTCTTCCGTCCAGCATCCTATTCTGTTTATTCCACCCACCTATGTTCTAAGCTATGAGGCCAAGCAGTTGGTTTATTATAATTAACCAATTACCTTCCTCCATCAACATGCTCTTATAGATAAGTGCTTTGCTCTGTCATCATCAGAGAAGCTTCAAACTTCAGCAGATGGGAGCAAATACAAGAATCCACAGTCAGACAATGTGGAAAGAATCAGACACCTTAGAACACTCAACTATTAGCAGGATGTGTCCATAAAATCCCTCCCCTCAAGGTTCTGAAAACCCTGCATAAAGGAGGCAGAAAGATCCCAAGAGTCAGAAAGGATGAAGGACAACAAAGATACAAGGTCCACTAAATCAACATGATCAAAGTTCATAAGAATTCAGAGACTTGAGTAGCAGGCACAGGACCCCTGCATGGGTCTGCACCAGGCAGGTTCTCTTTGCTTATATTATCATTTCTAATTTAGTGTTCTTATGGGATTCCTGAGTGTGCAAGCAAGTGGGTCTCTGTTTCTTGTACCTGTTCTTGGGCTTGTTTTTGTCTGACTTTGATACGCAAGTTTTGTTTTATGTTACTCATTTTATTTTATATTATTGTTGTCCCTTAGCAACAGAAAGGGAGTGAGTCTGGATGGTAAGTGTGATGGGGAAGACCTTGGAAGAATAATGGGAAGGAAATAGTAATCAGGATATATTGTGTGAGAAAAGAAAAAACTATGTTCAATGAAAAAAATAAAAGAATGAGAAAATACTAAATTTAACTCATAAGGCTATTTTGAGGATTAAATTAGTCTATATCATAAAGCATTTAAAAGAATACTTTCCATGGACTACGTAATTTGTAATGTATCTATTTTTCACTTACTGTTAAAACAAACAGGAAATGCATATATTTCCAACACAGTTGAATGTATTACTATATGTATACAGAACATTGTATTTTAAGTATATTTTAGTTTCTTGTAAAGTAGCAATTAGAGTTTGGCTTTCATAGAGATAATATCATTTTAGCTTATATTTGATGAATGTTTAGAAATCGGTCAAATAGAGATGATTAGTCTCTGTAGTTACCTTCACTGAATTTATAATAATCATGAAAACACACCTCTGGCCATGTCTATGAAGTTATTCCCAAAAAGGTTTAACTGAAGCATGAAGACCCACTTTAAATGCGGACAGTACTATTTCATTGTCTGTAGCTCAGCACAGAATACAAAGGATAAAGTGAACTAAACAGCATTCATCTCTCTCTGCATCACGACTACTGATGCTACTTGATAGCTTCCTTATACATTCACTGCATAACTTTCCTTCAAGATGAACCATATCCTTCAATTGTGAACCAAAATGTACTGATCCAT
Organism: Alexandromys fortis; assembly: GCF_014885135.2. Lineage (NCBI taxonomy): Eukaryota > Metazoa > Chordata > Mammalia > Rodentia > Cricetidae > Alexandromys > Alexandromys fortis. The sequence continues at coordinate 876,474 of NW_026068131.1, read as the reverse complement.
CCTTAAATTATTTTCTCAAATATTGTGTTAGTATATTAGACAAGTGACTAAAATATATAGCCTCTTAAAATAATATGAATTGTTTTTCTTAAAAATATTTAGAGAGATGTGAAATATGACATGTTTAGAAAAGCAAAATGACCAAAATTTGCTGAAATCTTAATTTTGTTGGCAGGGTATGACTTTAGACACACTTGCTTAGATGATCAGAAGGCCTGACCTTTAAGAGGCTAGGCTTACATGTAGAATAAATTTTATTTTTTCTCTGAGCTCAATATTGAATTGAAGGCTAACTTGCTTTCCAACTATCATCAGTTGGTAGTTTGTTTCTTAGAAAACTATGTAAATATGATTTCAAAGCCATTTTGAGCTCTTTTAGGAAGAGCACATCAATTTTTTCAGTGATCTTTGCTTTGGGCACGAGAGTGGGAAGGGTACATTTTTATAAATCTTTTTTTAGTAGTACATAGTTAGTGAAAATGCTTGACTCATGTAGAGAGTTTCAGATAGAAAGGGCACTCTGTCAGAACAAAAGATGGATTACAGACTATTAGAAACACAGAGATGTGAGAGTTTATTTTATTTCACTAGGCATGAAATTATTTGGTCTTGAAGGAGCATAGCTTCAGCATGAACAGAAAGAAGCAATTAAATTCTATAACATTTATGAAATAAATTCAATAGAACATGTGATTTATCAGATATAGTGGAAGGATGATGGAAAGGAAGATATCAAGATCAAATGGGATTTGTAATCCCAGGATAAATGCTAGTACAAACAATTAGAAAAAAAAAGGAATTTCATCAACATTAAGATAATTAGTCTGAGTTGAACTTCTTGAATCTGAGGGTCTTTCAGATAAAGGTATATGCATACCCTGGAAAATATAAGTATTAGTGAACATACTCATATAGAATATTTATAATAGAAGGAAAAGTTGAAATAATTATCATGGATGAGATTACTTAGCAAGTGTGTAGATTGAGAAAGGATAGTGATACCTTCAGAAATGAGACTAAAGAAATAATAAAATATGGGTCACAAATCAAGAATTATTTGTATCATATAACCATATAAGAAAATTTCAAAGAATGTTATAATGATTTTAAGCAAAACTAAAACAAAAATGATGTTCATTGGGTTTGAGATGTGACTATTAAGTGGAGACCTTAGTCAAAACTGTCTCAGCCTTGTGGCAAGAAGCAGAAATGAGATGACGGTGGGTGGAAAGGCAAAAAAAAAAAAAAAAAAAAAAATAGCTGTGATCTACTAAGCATGCAGAATATTTCATATTTTCTAACCATTTTATTTTTAATAGTTCCTTGAGAATTTTATGCAAAATTATATTTGCTCCCTCCTTCAACTCTTATCATAGACATATCCACCACACCTTTTCTACCCACACAAGTTTGTATCCTCTTCTTCTGTGTGTTTTTTTTAAACTCATCAAAATCTATTTATATTGCCCATATACTCTTCAATGTGTGGCCTTCCCATTGAATTGTGGTCAACAAGTAGTCAAGATGCAGGGAATAAAAGAATGATGAATTCCCTGCCCTTTGTAGGACATCTGTGTCATACCCTTACTTTCCAATGTTCCAGGGTCATTGCAGGGGAGGACATGGGAAAAGTTTAAGAGCCAGAGGTAGTGGGTGAATATAGGAAACAATATTTTCCAGTTGTATATATCAATCACTCCAGTTGTGACAGCATATAATTTCCATGTTTTTATTTCAAGACAGAAGAGTGTGCATGTATATGGACAAGAATATGAGAAAAGTATATTTCTCAACATTTATGCTTTTTAAAGACAGGCCTGGAAAGTGGCTATGGAAGGGGTAGGTGTCAGGTTGCAGATATTTATAATATTAAGAAAATTGAATATTTTATACTTAGAATGACTTATAAGTGAAAAGGAACATTTTTTTCTGTTTATGATATTGTCCTAAGAAAAACTTGAAGATTAATTTGTAAGTGTAGATACTGTTGTGTGGACTAACCAACAAAACTGTTGTAAATACATCATCCTATGGACAATAAAAAATTAGGAAGGTTTTATATAGAGGCAAGTTAGCTATATATTTTATAGCCTCTTCTGGCTTCTGTACAGTCAAAAAATTTAAAATAACAAGTTCAGAGGAAGGTAATAAAAAAGAGGAAGTTATGTTGTTCTATATAATAGGTAGGCCAATGGTAATGGAACCATGAATAAAAACCCATTTCTATAAATATTTGCAGTCTATTTGTAGGAATTCGTGTAGATTAGACATGAACTGGGATATAGGAGAAGTCTGTGCATTTGTAATTGATGCGGTATCATTAACTTTCATGTATAACATAAGCTGATGTTTGGAGATTATTAATAAATTAGTATGAGTTTAATTACAGATATATTTTATATCACTGCTGAATATGCCTAAACTTAGAAATATGCCAGGATGAAGAGTTATCTGCTTACAAGATGACAATTCAGGCCTTTAGAATATTTGAAACAATAAGAACATGTAAAGTAATAAGAGCACTGGTCTAAAGAGAGTGCCTTGAATAAATCTAATATTTAGTAGACAATCAGAGTGAGGGCAGTTAGATCACAACAAGAACAAATTGAATGTAGTGCTGTGAAACGTTGAGAAGAGACTCTTAAGAAGCATAGAAGAGTCAGGAGAGTGCAAAACAGAAAAAAAAAAGATTGTAAAGAAAAACTTTGCTGTGTGTAGAAAATTTTGTGGTAATTGAAAAACAATAGAACTCATTCCTTGTATGGGTGCTAGCCAAATATATTAAGAAAAAAAAAAAAACAATGCCAGGCATGGGAACCCTTCTTTTAAGTTATTGATCAAGGAACTTCAAGAGACTCAAAAAGCAATATAAGCTATTGTGGCCCTTGGAAATTGAAGATATTGTAAGCTTGAGCACAGAACTTAACAGAATTGATCTGGAGCAAAGGTTAAAGCCTAGCTGCTGAGGACTAGCTCTCATAGTAACAGAAGGAGATTGGCAAGCAGCCAAGGGAAAAAAGCAATCAATAGTACTACCCAGTTGTAATGCCTTTACACCATAGCAACGACTGGCATGGCAAGAAGGTATACAATGGTGACACTCACCTCCATTTGGTAACCAGCCAACATTTAATAGCGCTTATGTCTGCTCAATAGGAAGCAATTAATAAGCCAATCCACTACCTGTAGATGAAGAGGTTAAGGTTCCTAGAGGAGAACATATTACTGACACTTTCTTAAATTAGTATAACTTCTAACTTCATTCTCAATAGTGATACTTAGAGTCACAGCTCTCACCTCTCATCAAAGAAGCTTCTCTTTGCAGCTGATAGAGATCAGTACAGAAAGCCTCAGCAGTCAGAAAAGCACAGAGTACCTAACTGGGGGTTACCCAACTCCAGTTGATAAATCCACAAAACAACTCCTACATGGAAGGCTCAGAAACAGTGAGTGAAAAGACTTTAAGAGCCAAAAGACCAGAATGTGCACTTTAAGGCAGTCTTCTATTTATGACAGAGAAGTTGCACACATGAGATCTCTCCAGTGTGGTTATCTAAGCAAGTCTTACATAATATCGAAACCAGTTCACATGCCAATATGGAAGAGGAAAATCTCACACAAGGCCCCACCCACAAGTGAACAGATATAGGAAATTAATGGCTGTTAAGAGAGGGAAAATCAGTCTTCTTCAGGGAGCCTTCTGACAAGTTATCCAGCTCCAAATGATCAGCTCTAAATGAATACACATATAAGCAACAATAAATGAACTGAACTGGTTTCATTTAAAAACTTGTGCATATGTATGTACACACACACACATATATCAATAATAAAGTATAAAAGGTCATGAATTTTAGAAAGAATGGGTAAGAGGACATGAAAGGAGTTGGTGGAGGAAGCAAAGCTGGGATGTAAATTCAGTACTCATATACAAAGTTTTCAGAAAAAAACAAAATTTATGATGGCAGTAAGTCCAAACATGAGTGTATATTAAAATTTGACAACAAGTATAGAAATTCTTCCAGGAGCTTAGCTTGAGGAAAAGCAACTTTCTAAATAAAAAAAAATTCATCTTAAGAGATAAGTTTAATTCAGAGTAGGATGCATTAGAACTAGTTGAAGGTGATTTATGTTTATATTATTTATATTTACTTATATTTATATTTATAGTTCATCATTATAGAGACATTTAAAATCACAAAAGGAAAAAAGGAAGTAGTTGAGACAGCAAAGACCTACATAGGGAAGTAGAGAAAGAAGTGATCCAAGAACTGATTGAGTGTTAAAGGGGAAATTATTGAATAATAAGAGTTCATACAAGTTTCCAGATTGATATTTTATTTTTTCTAATAAAGTGATTTTTTTAATATTTAAATTTTGACTGTTTTAAAATTGTGTATACTTATAGAGTTATATTTAATTAAATGATAAAGTTATTTTATCAAGTAAAATAGTATAATAAAGGTGTTAGCATTCATACCTCTTTAAATATTAAAACCAGAAGCCAGGTGGTGGTGGTGCACGCCTTTAATCCCAGCACTCGGGAGGCAGAGGAAGGCTGATCTCTGTGAGTTCGAGGCCAGCCTGGTCTACAGGAACTAGTTCCAGGACAGGAACCAAAAGCTACGAAGAAACCCTGTCTCGAAAATCCCCCCCCCAAAAAATATTAAAACCAGATAATATGTTGTAACAACTACACATACCTGTGTATACAATTTTGTATTTCAATGTATGCACAAAGTGCTTATTGATGTAATCAAGCTCATTAAATGTTTCCATGTTCCATGTGTGGATCAGTCCTTTGAGGAAATCATCCATGTTCATGGTGATTTCTCTATGGGCACTTACCAGTACTTTAAGCATGGATACTTCTAGCTAGTATCTTTTCTAGTTAGTCATTGTGAGCTTGGAGCTGGAGACAGCTGGATACTGGGGAAGTGACAGTCTGAAGTGTTTACTTTTGATCACCATCCAGATGAGACACTACCCAGTGGCACTGTGGAAAACAACAAACCCTTTAATTCATATCCTTCCAGTTTCTTCTTCAACTTCCCTGTTCTTTCTGTAAGAATACAATTCTACCCTGATTCGAAATTGGGTTAATACATCTAGGTCTAACAGAAAAAAAGATAGATAACAATTTGGGAAGTAATGGGAAAGAGGCCTTATTTAGTGTTTGTGTTCATGTGGTTTATTTGAAGCAGATGGATGTTTTCACTAATAGTTGCAGTAACCTACCTGATTAGCTTAACGAATTATGCAAAGCTGACCCAACGCAGAGCTTAAGTTCTACGGGAAGAACAAGAATTTGGTGAGCCTTTCTGTCCTTCGTTGGTGCTCTCGGTGCTCTGTTGGTTCCATCGTATCCTTACTAGAGTTAAGGAAACGTTATCGATTGTAGTAGGAATTTGCTGGGAGCCAATTTGAGTGGCTGCCATTACAAGATGGCATTTGGCCCCAGCCTCACTTGATAAATAACTCCATATTAAGGTTGCAGTTCTTCCACCAGAAAACAGGGTGAGTTGTGATCTAGCTGCCCACACTCCTCCTGACCGGCAGGGGAACTTCCTTGTGGTCTGTAATTAACAAGGATGTTCCCCTGCTTTCTTTCCTGCTGGTGGGTCTCCAGAAAAGCAGTTAAAGTATCAAAGTATCAAAGGTTGCTAGGCAAACTCCCTATATAAGCAGCTGCAGCTCAGAGCTCGGGGCCCCTTGCTTTCGGCTCTCCCTATAACCAAGAGGCTCCAATAAAGCGTGATTTGGGAAGAATCCTCGTCTGGTGGCTGTTCCTTCCTGCTGGTCAGGGAGTTCGACGCAGGAATTGAGCTCTGCTGGATTTCAAAAGAAAACTTAAGGTGGGAATGAGCAAAATCTAAAAAGAATAGATAGGTAATGCTTCCCAGGAAAATACATGATGCAAATAATGCCATGATGAAAGAAGGTGAGAAATGTGGCTGAAGTTATGGATAGACTGCTTTAGTATTTAAGATGAGTGGCAGCCAAGTTAAAAAGAACACTGATAAGGTGAGCTGTAGGTAGATTGTGGTGAGCTTCAAATCCGAGCTTCACCCCTGTCCTTACTTTGTTCACTTTTGTTTAAGGTTAGTAATTCACTAGGAGAAACATGGACATGGAGATATTTTACGAAATAAGTGAATGCAGTCCTCCTAAGCCTCTGGCTCTTTTAATCTTTCTGATCCCCCACCCTTTTTTGCATTTTACCCTGTGTTTTCAGGTGGGTCCTACAGAGGTACCATTTTTGGGCTAAACACTAAACCATCACTTATTTTCTGCATCTTGATAAGGTATGAGTCTTGATAAGGTATATTAACTGTTGCCTCTGCCAAAAGAAACATCTAGGACCGAGGCTAAGAGCAGAATTGTCTTATAGCTATAAATACACATATCTAGGAAGCAGTTTAACTAGTTGCTCTTTTAACAAAATGTCAGTAGTAAGTTTCTGCGTGTGGACATCTCTCAGCCGTAGCCTTTTTTAACATTTATGGTACCAAGCTTATATTCGCTCCTATGGAGTGCGATTCAGAAGCTCTCAGAAAGTCACTGGCTATTTTTCAGTGCTGTTGTGCTACTATTGCATCCATGAACACATTTTGCCTGCCTGGTTGCTACTGTAACAGGCATGGTTCACAGGTGAATAAGGCTATTGACAGATTCTCTCCAACAGCAGCTTGCATAACACCTTCTGGCACTATTAATGCTAGCCAGCAGGGAGGAAGCTCCCAGATGTATTCCAAATTAATTTTTATGTATCCTTTCTCCATGTAAATAGTGTCTTGAGAAGTATAGTATTAATGTCCAGTTCTGGAGGGCAACAAAGAGCAATGGCAATAGCTTGTCTTGTTTCGAGAGCATCTGGGAGCTTCCTAGCCAATAGTGTAGGGAGGTATCTTAAACCTGGTACTAGAATTTTCATTTTAAAATCCATTACTTCTGGGAACAGTGCTTTCAACAACATATGGTACTTCGATTATAAATCTGTTTTAATTATTTTAGCTTATAAAGTATTAGGCTTACATGTATCTTTTTTTACGCAGTTTTTCTTTAGTAACGAGTTTATTTCTTTTCTTTTTGTTTAATACAATATTTAGCTTTAAATTTAAACATATTTTGATCATCTTCTTCCTCTTTCCCAAGTCATTACAAATCCTCTCTCCCTCCCTACCCACCCAACTTTAAGTTCTCAAAAAAAAAAAAATAGAACATCAAAAATCCCAAAAATGAAGAAAATAAAATAAAACACTACCCAAATAGAACAACAACAATAACAAAACCCACCAAACTGTAACCAAATAGAAGCACAAATACAAAAAGCTGTGGAGTCCATTGAATGTTGGCCAACTACTCCTGAACGTGAGGACTGCCTGGATTGGGTGATATACCTAATGCTGCCGCACTGAAGAAAACTGATTTCTTTCTCCCAGCAGGCATAAGCAAGTGGCAGATCAGTTGTTAACCTTTATCCCATCGGCTAGATTTTCATTCATTCATTCATTTAAAAATACCAAAATAAAATACAAGATAAAACAAAAACTTTGAAGCAAAACATTGAAACAGAGACATTGAAATTGGACAAGAAAATCAGAGGGAAAAGAGCCCAAGAGAAGGCACAAAAATCAGATACTAGTTCACACACTCAGAAATCCCATAAAAACACTAAACTAGAAGCCATAATCGAAGTCCAATGGACCTGGTGCAAACCTGAGCAGGCCCTGTGAATTCTGCTTTTGTCTTTGTCAGTTCTTAGGCACTTTGCTCATGTTGAATTAGAAGGCCCCGTTTCCTTTGTGGACTCCATTTTTTCTGGCTCCTAACACTCTTTCTGCCTCCTTTTCTGAGTGGTGCCCTGAGCTCTGAGGAGAGGGATTGGATAGAGACATCATATTTAGGGATGAGTGTTCCAAGGTCCCTCACTCCCTGAGTAATGTCTGAATGCAGGTCTGTGTATTAGTTCCCATCAGCTGCAGAAACTTCCCTGATGATGGCTAAACAATGCACTATTTATGAGTATAGCAAGAATTCAGGAGTCATTTTGTCACTATAGTTTTAAGACCAGTATTATTTGATTTCCTCATAGGTCCCTAAGCTGTCTAATTTCAGTTTCTTGATCACGCAAGCACTGTCAGATATGGGCTTTGTCTCATAGAGTGGGCCTTAAGTCAAATCAATTATTGATTGTTTGCTCCCACAAGCTTCGCACTATCATTGCCCTAATGTATATCACCATTGTAGATGAAGGATCTGTGGCTGGCTTGGTGTTTGTTTCTCTTGACTGTCTTCCCAACCCCTACTTTTCTCCCATAATCACACCCTTATCTTTTTTTTAACCTTCCCATTATTAGTATCAGCCCTCTCTGCTTTGATATTCTTTTGTATTTTACTGCACTCCTCAAGACCTCTCCCCAACTCCAACTCCTACCATCCCATGGTTCCTTTTTTACTTGCTGGTTTCTAGAGATACATAGAATTTAAACAAAAAAAAAAATCTTAAAACGCAGAGCAAAATGTGAAGTGCAGTGTATATTAGTGTTTCCATAGTAACCGTGTCAGGCTAAACTTCTAACAGCAGTGAAAAAGGGTTCTTCTTTTTCCACATCTTAGCTAACACTTTTTGCCATTTGTTTGGAATTAGATGGACTCTCAAAACACTTTTAACTTACATTTCCCTAATGACTAAAGATACAGAGTACTTTTTAAAATGAATGTTGTATTTTGTTTATATTTTACTGCTTTCCCTCTTCGTGTTTTGCTTCTGCCAAATGAGGGGAAATGGAATAAACCTTGGATGTTTTTATTGGGGATATTTACCTTGTTCTTTGATAGAGGGTTTCTCAATAGCCTGGATCTTACGAATTAGGCTAGGCTGGATGGTCAGCAAGACCCAGGAGTCCTGATTACCCAGTTCTGAGTTTCAAGTTCATGCCACTGCACTTTGCTTTTATTATGGGTTCTGGGGAACAAATTCACGTTTTTCTGCTTGCATCACAAGTATGTTACAGACTATGTTTACACCCCTGTCTCTTTAATATTTTAGAAAATATATTTCACACAGATCACACGTTTTCAATTTCAATAAAACCATTTATCATTTCTCCTGCATGACTCATGTTTGTGTCTCATCTAAAATATTCATCTGAAGCATATCACGAACTCTCAATTCTATGTTTTATCCTAGAATTTGCCTATCTTAATCTTCAAATTTTGTTTAACTGGTGAAGGACGCAGTTTATATTTGTTGGTAAGCAGGAAGAATGCAAAGGAAAAGAATGTTCATTTACCTGACATGATGGGGGAGAGTCTTCTGTTTTGTGTTAATTTCATTGGTTAAATAAAGAGACTGCCTTGGCCCTTTAATAGGCCAGAAAATTAAGTAGGCAGAGTAGACAGAACAGAATGCTGGGAGAAAGAAGACGAGTCAGGCAGTCACCATGATTCTCCCACTCGACACAGACACAGGTTAAGATCTTCCCTGGTAAGCCACCTCGTAGTGCTACACACATTATTAGAGATTGGTTAGATCAATATGTAAGAGCTAGCCAATAAGAGGTTATAACTAATGGGCCAGGCAGTGTTTAAAAGAATACAGTTTCTGTGTAATTATTTCGTGTAAAGCAAGCCGGGTGGCGGGATGCAGCCAGCCGCTCCTCACTACACTAGTAGGTAGTATAACTTGGATAGGGAAGTTTTGTAGGTTGTGGGCAAAATATAGGTATTGACAAAATATTCTGAGCCAAATAAATAATAGGTGTGGAACAGGTGACTAGGAACACATGAAAGAACTGGCAGGACACATTATTTACAACAAGAATTAAGATACTCAAGCTGAAGAATCCAAAGTTAGAGTGTTTCAAGTTCAACTTGAAGTCTAGGCCTAAACAAACATTAGAATTTAAATAAAAGAAGCAGAAAGAAATCGGGGCTACTGGATTTAAAGTAGTCTTGAAGAATGTAAAAATTCCTGATGGTAGACAAATCCCATCTTTCATGTAGACTTTGAAATCAAATTATGGGATTAGTAGAAATATGACAATGTGAGTACCATTCTATGCCAATAATATTTGTAAATTATCCATTCATGAAGTCACATTTTCATACTTTAGTCATCTATCAAGTCTTGTACCTCTCAGTAACATTGCATAGAGAATTTTATCTCAATATACATATTTCTTGAGAATATGAATATTTATTCCATAGCAAATTTAAGTATTTTTAAAGAATATTTCTTTTTTATTTTTTCATTGAGATGTACATTTTTGTTCACTCCCTTCCCTCCCTCCCCTCTCCCATTCCACCCTCTCTTGTCACCTCCATGCCCCTCCATAGTTCTTATCTTTTCCCCCTTCCTATGTAGATCTCTCTTAGAATCCTCTTTGTTGTCTAGGTTCTCTGGGGTTGTATTCTGTAGGTTGGTTTTTCTTTGCTTTATGTCTAAAAGCAAATTCAAGTATTAATTACAAGAAATTAGATTAAATGAGAAAAAATCTACATGGAAGTGAGTATTAGGGAGAATGGCTTTTTAAGAAAAAAACATATCTATTTACAGATGAGAAGAAAGTAGAGATGGAGAGGTTAATAAGGAAGGGGGATTTTGCTCTGAAAACATATGTCATCACTGATGGAGTAGGAACTTTGAAAGGAGTGGAGACAGAACTCAGAGCTAAGGGCATAATGAATCATTAGCCTGAACAGAAAGACTATCGCTATTTGTGGTATAGAAGAGTGGAATGACACAAAGGAATACTTAAACTTTCATATTCAGATTCAGGATCCATATGAATCCTAAACTTACAAATATTGCTGCTTAAGCCGGGCAGTGGTGGTGCACACCTTTAATCCCAGCACTTGGGAGGCAGAGGCAGATGGATCTCTGTGAGTTCGAGGGCAGCCTGGTCTACAAGAGCTAGTTCCAGGACAGGAACCAAAAGCTGCGGAGAAACCCTGTCTCGAAAAATCAAAAAAAAAAAAAAATATTGCTGCTGACTGAGCTCTTACTATATTGTATAGGTCTCATGACAAGTGCTTCTGATTACAGGTTTCTAAGTACTTGCCTGGTGCCCCAATGTGTCTATGAGCTGATTTAAATCAAATAGTGTGTTATTTGTATGTAAATAGTTCGATGTTTCGGCATGGGTACATCCCCAGGTTGTGAAAAATAGTACCTGAGCCCGGAGACACTTCCAAATGCCAGCAATCAAAAAAGAGTCAGAGAGAGATGTGCAAAGCGAATCTCCAAAGTCATTAGTTGAAAGAGAGAAAATTATGTAGAAGAGCATAATGAAGTCCTCCTCATAAGGACAGGGATTTTTATTTGTGGCATATTCCCAGTGTCTAAAATAATACCCATTGTATAGTATCCATTAAAAATAGTTATCAAAGGAATAAATGATGATGTATAAACACATACATGAAACTAAGGGTAATAAAAACATCATCAGAAATTTTGGAAAATATATTGTTTAAAACTAGGCATTTATCCTTTGTAAAACAATTTAAATTTGCTAAATAATAATAATAAAAATAAATCCCTAACGCCTACCTTGGGGCTCTTGTACTTTTTCATTGGTCTCTTGCGCCACCTGCCTTTCAATAAAAATAATGCTGAAGATCTGAAGATCGCAAAGCAATTGTTTTTTACTCCTACATTAGTTTCCCCTTATGTAATTAGTATCTTAACTTTTTTAATTGTGCAATTTTCTGGAATTATAGCAATTATAATGCCAAACCAGAACTTTTGTCATCCCAAACAGAGATTTCATCACAGACTCTAGTAAAGTCTAGTCTACATTCTGTCACCAGAAGTTTCCCTGACATAAACTTTAGATAAATAAAAGCTTTTAATTTTCATGACCATCATGTTTTTTTTCCATTGCCAGTTCTCTTGCATCATGTTCAAGTGGTACTAAGGGTTATTTAAATTAGCAAAATTTGGCTACTTTTGTTACAAAAGTAGCTTGTGAGATGATACATATGTCTGCTTCAATGTAAAAGAAAAAATATAAACTTATATGCCATAGCCTCATATTTTCAAACCTCAAATACATACATTGTAACAATAATCCATACAAAACAATATTAGAGCAAACAAAACACTAGTACACTTAATGGTATAAGTTAAATATGCAAAAATCATTAACATTTCTATATACTAGCAACTAATAAATTAAAAATAAAATTAAGAAGATAATTTCAGGTATATGGAGGAATAATAATAAAGATGTAAGACATACTAGTAGTCAACTAAATCCTATTTTATGTTTTAAATACTTAATGTTAAAATAGCAATGCCATCTAAAACAATCTATGAATTAATGTAATTTGTTTTTTAAAACTTTGAAGTACTCTTTAATTTTTCAAATAAAAAAGCATGGATCCCAAAAACTTATATAAAATTGCAAGGTTTCTCTAATTTCCTCAAGCATTGCTGTGAGTAGAACTCACATGTGCTTATTTCAGTTTATCACGAACCCACAGTTATCAAGAGAAATGCTAGGATAGATACATAAACAGATTGTTTCAAATGCAGTATAAAATAAAGCTTTACTTCCATGCTTATGATTCAATGAACTATGCTAGAACAATTTAATACCCATGGATTAAAAAAAAATTAGAACCTTACCTTAATCCAGACAAAGCAATTAAATGAAAGTAAGTCAAATATATCAACACACAAAAATTCTAATGAAGAGTATGTAATTCTTTGTAATCCTTGATTTTGACAATAGTTTCTTTGATGTGAAATTAAAATTTCAAATAATGAACAGGTAGGAGATACTTTTAATATCATAAAATAGAGAAACTATTTATTTATTAAAAATTTCCACCCCTTCCCATCCTCCCATTACCCTCTAACTCCTCCCATTCCCACTCCCCCTCACTCTCCAGTCCTAAGAGTCCAAGCTACCCCCCTCCCATCCAGGTCTAGGAAGGTGTGCATCCAAACAGACTAGGCTCCCAATAAGCCAGTGCATGCAGTAGAAACAAAATCTGGTGTCATTATCATTGGCTTCTCAGTACGCCCTCATTGTCAGCCACATTCAGAGAGTCCACTTTGACCACATACTTGTTCAGTCCAAGTCCAGCTGGCCTTGGTGAGCTCCCATTAGACCAGTCACACCGTCTCTGTGGGTGGATGAACCCCTCGCAGGTCCTGACTTCTTGCTCATCTTCTCCCTCCTTCTGCTCTTCATCTGGACCTTGGGAGCTCAGTCCAGTGCTCCAGTGTGGGTCTCTGTCTCTATCTCCATCCATTGTCAGATGAAGGTTTTATTGTGATATGCAAGATGTCCATCAGTGTGGCCAGCTCAGGCACCCTCTCCTCTGCTGCCCACAGACCTAGCTGGGGACATCTCCTTGGACACCTGGGAACGCGTCTAGAGCCAAGTCTCTTGCCAACCCTAAAATGGCTCCCTTAGTTAAGATATCTTCTTCCCTGCTCCCATATCCACCCTTCCTCCATCTCAACCATCCCATTCCCCCAAGCTCTCCCTGTCTTCCCCTTCTCTCTTCTCCCTCTCCATCTCCCCTTCCCCTCAACACAACATCCTGTTCCCAACTTTTTCCCAGCGATATTGTCTACTTCCAATGTCCAGGATGATAAATATATGTTTTTTTTAGGTTCACCTTCTTATTTAGCTTCTCTAGGATCCCGAATTATAGGCTCAATGTCCTTTGTTTACGGCTAGAATCCACTTATGAGTGAGTACATACCATATTCCTCTTGTTGGGTCTGGATTATCTCGGTAAAGTGTTTTCTATTTCCATCCATTTGCATGCAAAATTCAAGATGTCATTGTTTTTTACTGCTGAGTAGAACTCTAAAGTTTATATTGCCACACCTTCTTTATCCATTATTCAGTTGAGGGGCAGCTGGGTTGTTTCAACTTTATGGCTATTACAAATAGTGATGCTATGAACATAGTAGAACAAACGTTTTTGTAGTATGAATGGGCATCTCTTGGGTATATTACGAAAAGTGGAATTGCGGGACCCTGAGGTAGGTTGACTTCCAGTTTACTGAGAAACCGCCACACTGATCTCCAAAGTGGTTGCACAAGTTTGTATTCCCAGCAACAATGGATGAGTGTTCCCCTCACTCCACATCCTCTCCAGCATAGGCTATCATTGGTGTTTTTGATTTTAGCCATTCTGACAGGTGTAAGATGGTATCTCAAAGCTGTTTTGATTTGCATTTACTTGATAGCTAAGGAGGTTGAGCATGACCTTAAGTGTCTTTTGGCCATTTGAACTTCTATTAAGAATTCTCTGTTCAGTTCAGTACCCCATTTTTAATTGGGTTAATTAGAGTTTTAATGTCTAGTTTCTTGAGTTCTTTATATATTTTGAAGATCAGACCTTTTTCTGTTGCAGGGTTGGTGAAGATCTTCTCCCAATCAGTAGAATGCCTTTTTGTCTTAATGACAGTGCCTTTTGCATTACAGAAGCTTCTCAGTTTCAGGAGGTCCCATTTATTCATTGCTGCTCTTATTGTCTGTGCTACTGGGGTTATATATAGGAAGTGGTTGCAGTCTACTTCCCACTTTCTCTTCTATCAGGTTCAGTGTGGTCAGATTTATATTGAGGTCTTTAATCCATTTGGACTTGAGTTTTATGCATCGAGATAAATATGAATCTATTTTCATTCTTCTACATGTTGACATCCAGTTATGCCAGCACCATTTGTTAAAGATTATTTCTTTCTTACATTGTATAATTTTAGCTCCTTTGTCAAAAATCAGGTGTTCATATATTTGTGGGTTAATATCCGGGTCTTCGATTTGATTCCATTGGTCAACATCTCTCTTTTTATGCCAATACCAAGCTGTTTTCATTACTGTAGCTCTGTAATAGAGCTTGAAGTCAGGGATGGTAATGCCTCCAGAAGTACTTTTATTGTATAGAATTGTTTTGGCTATCCTGGTTTTTTTTTCCATATAAAGTTGATTATTGTCCTCTCAAGGTCTGTGAAGAATTTTGTTGGGATTTTGATGGAGATTGCATTGAATCTATAGATTGTTTTTGGTAGAATTGCCATTTTTACTATGTTGATCCTCCCAATCAAAGAGCAAGGGAGATCCTTCCATTTTCTGGTATCCTCTTCAATTTCTTTCTTCAAAGACTTAATGTTCTTGTCAAATAGATCTTTCACTTCCTTGGTTAGAGTTACCCCAAGATACTTTATGCTATTTGTGGCTATCAAGAAAGGTGATGCTTCTCTGATTTCCCTCTCTGATTCTTTATCCTTTGTGTATAGGAGGGCAAGTGATTTTTTGGAGTTGATCTTATATCCTGCCACATTACTAAAGGGGTTTATCAGCTGTAGGAGTTCTTTGGTGGTGGGGGGGCTTCATATTAAACTTGTAGTTTTATTCAGGTTTGATTTTTAACAAATGTGTCAGGGAGAACCGCAGGAAAGGGTGAAGCCCATGGGGGCAAGACCCTCCCAGATGCTTAAGGAGGGATCATGTCTGCCCCCCCCCACTCTTCTCTTTACCCCTAAAGGGGCTTGGAGAAGAGACACAGGCAGAGAAGGGGGCTGGTCCCCAGTCTGTACAAGTGGTGTTTGGGGGTGAAGGACTATGGAGAGCAGGCGAGCAGACTGGGATAAAGGATACAGACCATTTGCCACAATCCACAGCTTTCTGATTCCAAATTGAATTAAAAAGAAAATAAAAGAGGTGGGGGACCTAAACCACAAGCAATACCATTCCCCCTTTCCCCCACCAGGGCTGTGAGGGCAGAAGCAGGTAGCTTCACCAAGGCCACGGCTTCCTCATTCCTGGCCAAGGGAGCTAGGTGAATGGCAGGTCCTCCCCAACAGTTTGAAGGGGTGAGGAAAACCAAAATAAAACTTCAAATAAATTGTATAGGAGTCCAGCCAAGGCCCCAGCCAGAGCAAAACCCAGCTGGGGGAAGGGCCTCTGTAGGCTCAAGGATCACTTATGCCACCACCGCCACCCTGGGAGCCAGTTATTTTGCTATGGCCTTGATTGCAACAGCTGCCTCCTCTGTCATGGCAGACAGCACCGTGATCAGGATCTCTTCTCCACAGTCATACTTCTGGTCAATCTCCTTGCCAAGGTCTCCCTCAGGCAGACGAAGGTCCTCTCGTACCTCCCCACTGTCCTGGAGCAGGGATAGGTACCCATCCTGGATGCCAATCAGCTGGAAATCATTCCTTTTGATGTTGGGGACATCCATATTGTGAGTTGACGGGCAGATATCTTCATATTTCTTCCCAGTGAAAATGTCAATACCAACCAGGCGGACCTTGGCATGGCCACGCTTGCCAGTCTTTGAAGTAGACATCTCGACGATCTAACATTCTTACGTAACAAACCATTCTTACGTAATGCTGACCCCTGCATGGGGAAGGTGGCTGAGGCCCCTGCATCACCTGTCTCTAAGTCCAAGTCATCTGCCATTTTAAGAGGCTTCGATTCCAACTACTGACTCGACCCCGTCTGCTCGCCATGAGACCAACCGCTGCCTCCGAACCCGCTGCTGCCGCTGTCGCTGCCTCTAGCGCCGCTGCCACTGCTGCACACGGGTCTTAGTATGCAGGTGCCAACTCCCCACTTTGTAGGAGTTCTTGGGTAGAGTTTTTGGGGTGGCTTATGTATACTATCATATCATCTGCAAATAGCGAAAGTTTGACTTGCTCCTTTCCAATTCAAATCCCCTTGATCTCCTTATGTTGTCTTATTGATATTGCTAGAACTTCAGGCACTATATTGAAGAGGTATGGAGAGAGTGAACAGCCTTGTCTTCTTCCTGATTTTAGTGGAATAGCTTTGTGTTTCTCTCCATTTAATTTGATGTTAGCTTGCTGTATATTGCTTTTATTATATTTAGGTATGAACCTTGTATTCCTAATTTCTCCAAGACCTTTATCATAAAGGGGTGTTGAATTTTGTCAAATGCTTTTCCAGTATCTAATGAAATGATCATTTTTTTTTCTTTTTATTTATATGATGGATTA
>NW_026068131.1:855305-859056 GCF_014885135.2 Alexandromys fortis | reverse complement strand
TTTTTTTTTTGTAGGAAGGTTTTTGATGACAGCTTCTAATTCCTTGTGACTTACAGGTCTATTTAAATTGTTCACCTGGTCTTGATTTAATTTTGGTATGTGGTCCATTTCTTTTACATTTTCCAGTTTTGTGGCATACAGGCTTTTGTAGTAAGATCTAATGATTCTCTGACTTTCCTCTGTGTCTGTAGTTATGTCCTCATTTTCATTTCTGATCTTATTAATTTGTGTGTTCTCTCTCTGCCGTTTGATTAGTTTGGATAGGGGTTAGTCAATTTTGTTGATTTTCTCCAAGAACCAGCTTTTTGTTTCATTGATTCTTTGGATTGTTTTCTGTGTTGCTATTTTGTTGATTTCAGCCCTCAGTTTGATTATTTCCAGTCTTCTACTCCTCCTGGGTTAGTCTGCTTTTTTTTTTCTAGAGTTTTCAGGTGTGCTGTTAAGTCTGTAGTGTGTGCTTTCTCTGTTTTCTTTATATGGGCACTGAGTGCTATGAACTTTCCTCTTAGCACTGCTTTCATAGTGTCCCATAGGTTTGGGTATGTTGTGTCTTTATTTTCATTAAATTCAAGGAAGACTTTAATTTCTTTCTTTATTTCTTCCTTGACCCAGGGGTGGTTAAGTAGTTGACTATTCAGTTTCCATGAGTTTGCAGGCTTTCTCGGGGTAGAACTGTTGCTGAATTCTAGCTTTATTCCATGGTGATCCAATAGTACAGAGGTGGTTACTACAATTTCTTTGTATCTATAGATTTTTGCTTTGTTACCAATTATGTGATCAATTTTTGAGAAGGTTCCATGATATGCTGAGAAGAAGGCATATTCTTTTCTGTTTAGGTGGAATGTTCTATAGGTGTCTGTTAAGTCCATTTGCTTCATTACCTCCATTAATTCTCTTATTTCTCTATTAGGTTTCTGTCTGATTGACCTGACCATTGGTGAGAGAGGAGTGGTGAAATCTCCTACTATTACAGTGTGGGGTTTGATGTATGCTTTGAGTTGTAGTAATGTTTCTTTTACATATGTGGGTGCTTTTATATTAGGGGCGTAGATATTCAGGATTGAGACTTCATCCTGTTGAATGTTCCTGTTATGAGTATAAAGTGTCCTTCTCCATCTCTTCTGATTGATTTTAGTTTGAAGTCAATTTTGTTAGATATTAGTATAGCCACACCCGCTTGTTTCTTTGGTCCATTTGATTGGAAAACCTTTTCCCAACCCTTTACTCTGAGTAGGTGTCTGTCTTTGAGACTGAGGTGTGTTTCTTGTAAAGAGAAGAATGTCGGATCCTGTTTTTGTATCTATTCTCTTAACCTGTGCCTTTTTATAGGTGAACTGAGTCCATTAATATTAAATCATATCGATGACCAGTGGTTGCTAACTCCAGTTATTTTTTCTGGTGGTAGTGTTTGTGTGTTTCCCTTCCTTGAGTTGTGCTTGTGGAGGGTTGTTAGATGCTTGTGTTATTATGAGTGTTTTTGGCTTCCTTGGTTTGTGGTTTTCCTTTTAGTATTTTCTGTAAGGCTGGGTTTGTGGCTATGCATTGTTTAAATCTGATTTTTTTTTGCTGGAATATCTTGTTTTCTCCATCAATGGTGAATGCAAGATTGGCTGGGTATAGTAGTCTGGGCTTGCATCCATGGTCTCTTAGTATCTTCAGCACATCTATTCAAGACCTTCTGGCTTTCATGGTTTCCATTGTGAAGTCAGGTGTAATTCTGATATGTCAATTGCGTTGGGTGGGTTACTCAGTCTAGGGGTTGTAACCCACCCTGCAATCAGTTATTCCAGGGTCTCGGAGGGACGCTACCTGGAAGGGAATGAGCTAAGACAGAAGAAGGAGGCCAAGCAGATTTGTCAAAGCCTCCGTTTATTAGGGACGGGTTACAGTTTATATATGGTAAGGAATGGGGGACAGGGCACAGGATCTCGCCGCGTGGTCCAGGTCACGTAGGACAAGTTACATTCGGACAGGTAGGCAAAGAAGTCACAAGTTGCCACACCTAGTTCCCTGGATAGCTGGAATGTGAGGCGGGTTCCGCTAACAGATTAGCAGTTAATTGGATGTGAGGCAGGTTCTCAATAGAACATAATTATGGGTGTGAGGTTCCCTGCAGACTCCCCAGAGTGATGGTTCCTGTTTTTTAGAGGGGAAATGGCTCGTGACATATTCCCCCTCTCTTATATAAAGGCAAGCAGTTATTAAGTGGAGGGCACCAAGTCAGAGTCAACCCTGGTGTCATATTTAAAAGAGAAGGAACTGGGACAAGTAGAGACCCTCCTCTCGAATGGTGAAGCAATTTACCTCTCCTGGGAACAGAGGAGTGCCCGATGATTCTTAGGTTGAGTGGGGACCAGGTCTTTTTTCTTTTTCTTTCTTTTCNATGATTAGCATTAGTTCCTTGGAGCTTCTCAAATAAAAGGTATCTAGCAGGATTAAAGTAAGCAGACCACAGGGCATCCTGTCTTAGGCCATGTGGAGAGCGTTCCTCGTACCTGGCACCATGCCATGTTGAGCCGGCCTTTACAGCCTCTGTATGGTGTGCTATTCAGGTGAGGATCCACACTAACTCCCGTCATTGGGCCCCTGAGTCTATCATTAATGAAAAACTGTGAGGAGCTCCTCAAACAAAAGATATAATGATATAATTTTGGGCACCAATAACTCCATCTTCATGACAAGAAGAAAGGGCTTTTTCCAAACCCAGTATTCACCTTTTAGTCTGGTCTAAGGTATCCTCCTTCCTAAATGCCTACTCCACATAAAATTACGTGTGCTGCCTGCCAAAAATTAGGGCAGTGTAAAAGGGATAAAAACCTAAAATTTTTTAACATATGCATTAAACCCAAACATTTTACAGCACGTGTCAAACCTTTCCCAACATCTATAGGCAGTTACAAATATCATTAGATCAATTGCAGTAAGAGTACAATGACATACATTGTTGTTATCAAATACCACCAGTTCCAGTCTCTGAGCAACAGTGACAGGAACCCCAAACTTCCCCCTTCTTAAGTGAAGAGGTGTTAATATTTTAATTAAAATGAGTTTTGTGTCCCAAAGATTAAAGCAGATGTTTAGTCTGCATCTCAGCTTCAAAGCAAACCAGAGTTCAAACTGCAGAAGGAGCTCAGCATTTGTGTTTCAGGGCAGGTAGGATTCCTGGGTGAGGTGAGCTGGATTCAGCTATCTGAAGCACATCCTGGCACTTATCTCGGCCTGGTCTCCCTGGACTCTGGAGGCAGGATGACACCCTGCAGAGTGGCGTAGCAGGTTCTGTTATCAGGCACTCTTCTCCTTGGGAGCAGGGAAGGCCGGACCAAGGACCTCTCCAGTGGCCTCTGGAAGTCCTCTGTGGGATGTCAGCAGCCTCGACATCATCAGGGGTCCAGCTTTTATTTTCTTTCTGTGAAAAAAAGCATAAACACACACTCGACCCCAAATATATATAGGTCGGGTTTTTTCATAATGCATTGCAAAGGCTTTTTTACCTTGCCTTAGCAAAGGTCTGCTTGGTGTTATCAGGCCAGATCCATTTGCATCTGGATCTGCTTGCAACTTTTATAAGTTGCTTTGAAGGAGCCTTGTTATGCTCCACAATTTTTTTTTATTATTAGCCATATATGCAGTTCCTCCATTGGAAGAGCCATTTGTAAAATTTTAGCATAAAATCCTTTTAGGGATTTTTTTGCTATAACATTAGCAAAATACAGTTGTGTGACTTGTAGCAATGATCTGGGAAAAGACCATT
>NW_026068131.1:842059-849785 GCF_014885135.2 Alexandromys fortis | reverse complement strand
TCTAATTAAAAGTTTGTAAGCTATCCTCCTATTAAGCTGTAAGTCTGCCTTGCAGATAGAAAAATGGAAAAAGGAAGCATTTTAACCAATGATGTTGGTCTCATTAGACACCAATATGTAGAAAAATGAAAATAGATCTATATCCATCTCCATGTACAAAATTTAAGCCCAAATGAGCCAAAGGCCTCAGCATATAAAAATTTTATGTTGAACCTCATAGAGAAAAAAATTTTGAAGCATACTTTGCCACATTGTAAACACAGTCTCAGTGGCACAAACATTGTGAGAAACTATAAATTAGATCTCCTGAATTGAGAACCTTTTGTATAACAAGGCTATAGAGTGGGAGAAGATCTTTACTTATCATAAATCCATTCTAAAAATATATGAAGAACTCAAGAAATTAGTTATTAAAATTTAATCCAATAAAAATATTTGTTATAGACCTAAACTGAAAAACTCTCAGACGAACTTAAAATGACTGAGAGACACCTAAAAAATGTTTGAATATAACATCCTTTAACTGTCAGAGAAATGTAAATCAAAACTCTGAGATTTTACCTTATCCTTGCAAAAATGACCAAGATTAAAAATTATTGTTAACAACCTATGCTTAAGAAAACGTGGGTAGGGAAAAAACTCGCTGGGAGTGAGCTGCAGCCCGTGGCGGAAGCTGCGGCGCTGGGAGCGGTGACCAGTGTTGGAAGTGCATTCTGGCACAGTCATCCCTGGATCACACACAGCATTGAAAGACCTGAACAAATCCAGACTCTCCCAGTAGGAAGAGAAAAATCGAAAATCCAGGACTAGCCTGTGAGGGCACCAGACCTCATTCCAGATGGTTGTGAGCCACCACGTGGTTACCGGGAATTGAACTCAAGGCCTTTGGAAGAGCAGGCAATTCTCTTAACCGCTGAGCCACCTCTCCAGCTCCCCCAGCAGGAAGAGGAGAATCAAAAATCCAGGGCTAGCCTGTTCAGCAACCCTGCACCAGGAACTAACTCAATACAAAACCAGACTGCAATCCTGATAGCAATCCCGAGAAACTGCAATCGAGAAAGCCAGACCACATCTTGAGAAACAGGGAGTTTTCCCCTGCAGGTACTAGCTGGAACTAGCTGATTATGACCCTGGGAGTGGTCCCCAGGGGCAGGGAGCCGTGCCCCTGTGACCATCACTGGGTTTTTGAAATTTTTATGACCCTCCTGGACCACTGGGCTGTGGTCTCTTTCCTCAAAAATTCTTTTTCCCGGTCACTCGGGGTCGAACTCCTCCCCCACCAACCAAGGCCATGTGCGTGACCTCAGCAAGGACTTTGGCGAGCCATGAGGGGGCCACGCCCTCCCAAGACCTGAGTGAGAGTTTCCCCAGCAGTGAGGGACCTCCATTATGTAAAATTAGGCAAATATCTACCTCAAAACTTAGCAGTACCCCTTTTGGGCAGAAATACAAAGTTGTTTAACCATACCACAAGGACACGTGCTCTGCCATACCCACAGCAGAACTACTTTATCATAGCCAGAATCTAAAAATAACCCAGGTGTACCTCTTTTACAACTAGGATAAATGAGACATTATCCTTTTAAAATATCCATGCATACCACAAAATATCTCGGAGTAACTTTAAGCAAGCAGGACAGAAGTTTTTGGGTCCCTTCATCTCTGCCTGTGAAGGCAGAAATGTTTTTTTTTTAACCATTATCACTTGTTAAGAGTATAAATCTGGCCCTTGATAAATTTAGTGAGAGGCCTGAGTCTCAGCAATCTAGCCTGAAGCAACACCTGGCAGCAGGAAAGAACCTCAAGCTGAAACATTACAACTCCCACCCAAGAGCAGGCTGTACAAACGAAAAACTTGTCAGATAAGAATTTTAAATCTTGAAAGATCCCCTACTTTCTTGCGAAAGCAGAAGAAACACAGCAAAAATGACAATTTCACTGAAAGCAGTTTACGGATTCAGTGTAAATGTCCATTAAAAATTATAGCAACATTTCTCACAGAACTCACATACAGATTTTATGTAAATGTTCATTAAAATTATAGCAAAACTTTTCACAGAACTCAAAAGAACAATATAGAACTCAAAAGAACAATCCTCAACCTTATACGAAAGAAATAAAAACTCAGGATAGCCTAAACAATTTTAAAAATCCTCTGAATGCATCACAATCTTTGATTTTAAAACTTTTTCTACAGAAACACAGTACTGAACTTAATCTACCTTAGATATAAACTTTTACACCTACAAACTAAAGATTTTTGACCAAGAAGCAAAATTTTTGAAATGGAAAAGAAGCATATTTACTGTCCTAAATGCAGCTGCAGCTTTTTGAGTCTAGACTCCTTTATAGCAAACCTGCCTGTCAGCTTTCACTCCATGTGGCAGGCTCTCTAGCCCTAGCAGCCAGCCTGCTTGGCAGGCACAGCCGTGTGGATTGTGGGACTCCCTTTTGAGTCCGCAAGCAAACACATAAAGCAAACACATAAATCTGTTTTTGACTCTTACTCCTCTGTCCCTGAGTGAATGCTTAAATTCCTGTATGAATTTCTCTTCCTTTGAAAGTGATTGTCTCACCCCTTGTGGGACGACGGGTGAACCTGCACCTACCTCCCGTCCTGCATATCTGTCAGAGTCCTACAGCCACAGAACCTTCTTTTTTCTTCTTGTTGTCCCGGGACTGTGCAATGTCGTCCTATAGCTAACCGTACTCCGAGTCACTGGTTCGGGCGCCACTGTCGATTGGTCCAGGGTTCAGGTCCCTGTTCAGGCGCCACTGTCAATTGCATTGGGTGGGTTACTCAGTCTAGGGGTTGTAACCCACCCTGCAATCAGTTATTCCAGGGTCTCGGAGGGGTGCTACCTGGAAGGGAATGAGCTAAGACAGAAGAAGGAGGCCAAGCAGATTTGTCAAAGCCTCCGTTTATTAGGGACGGGTTACAGTTTATATATGGTAAGGAATGGGGGTCAGGGCACTGGATCTCTCCGCGTGGTTCTGGTCACGTAGGTCATGTTACATTCTGACAGGTAGGCTAATAAGTTACAAGTTGCCACACCTAGTTCCCTGGATAGCTGGAATGTGAGGCGGGTTCCGCTAACAGATTAGCAGTTAATTGGATGTGAGGCAGGTTCTCAATAGAACATAATTATGGGTGTGAGGTTCCCTGCAGACTCCCCAGGGTGATGGTTCCTGTTTTTAGGGGGGAAATGGCTCGTGACACTGATAGATTTCCCTTTATGTGTTACTTGACCTTTCCCCCTTGCAGCTCTTAATATTCATTCTTTTTTCTGTATGTTTTGTGTTTTGATAATTATATGGCGAGGAGATTTTTTTTTTTTTTTGGTGCAGTCTATTTGGTGCTCTGTATGCTTCTTGTACCTTCATAGGAATATTCTCCTTTAGGTTGAGAAAGTTTTCTACTATAATTTTGTTGAATATATTTTCTGGGCCTTTGAGCTGTAATTATTCTTCTATTCCTATTATTCTTAGGTCAGGTGTCCCAGATTTCCTGGATGTTTTGTGTTAAGAATTTCTTGGATTTGTTATTTTCTTTAATCAATGAGTTTATTTCCTCTATAGTACTTTCAATGTCTGAGATTCTTTCTTTTATCTCTTGTATTCTGTTGGTTATACTTGTCTCTGTAGTTACTTTCGTTTACCCAGATTTTCCATATCCAGGCATTCCTCAGTTTGTGTTTTCTTCATTACCTCCATTTCATTTTTCAAGTCTTGAACTGTTTCCATTACCTGTTTGATTGCTTTATCTTGGTTTTCTTGGGTATCTTTGAGAGATTTATTCATTTTAACATCCTGTTTAAGGTCCTCTATTATTTTCATAATGCTACGTTTAAAGTCGATTTCTTCTACTTCTTCTGGAATAGGGTGTTCAAGTCTTCTTGTTGCATGATCCCTGGAATCTGGTGTTGTCATGGTGCCTTTCTGGTTGTTGGAGGAAGTCTTGCATTGGCGCCTTCCCATCTCTTCCTTCAAATGCAGCCAGGAGACTCTTGGCATCTTGCTCCAATCTATGCTGTGACTGACTCTGGGTGTATCTCCTCAGTGCAGGAGCAGGAACTGTTCCTGAACCAAGGCCCATGCAGCAGGAGCTAGAGGGGCCCTGTGCTCCTTTCCTAGACGTTCCACCCTGCCCAGGGACTCCTGGAGGTCCAAGCACCCCAGAGACAAAAGGGAAAACTTGGAGGTGAGGGGAGGGTCATGAGGAACAAAGAAGCCACTGCAGCAGGAGCTGAATGTGCCCTGCACTCACTTCCAGCCAAGTGTGCACACACTCCCTCCTTTGCGTGGATAGCCTCAGTGCAGGATTAGGAACTGTTTCTGGGACAAGGACATCACAGACAATAGGGCAGGCTTGGGGGAGGCAGGGTCGTGTGGAACAAAGAAGCCCCTGAAGCAGGAGGTGAGGGGCCCTGTGCTCCCGTCCTAGACGTTCTGCCCCGCCTCGGGATGGCACCCACTCACCCATCTGGATGGTTGTCCTCAGCACAGGGACAGGGACTCCTCAAAATTGAGAAACTTCTATCAGCAAATAAAATTTTCTAAAAAGTGGAAAAGACAGCCTATAAACATAGGACATTTTATATTTAATTTTTAAAAACTGTCCAGGAGATATAAGAATTTATGTAACTTAAAAAGAAATGTTGGAAATGTAATTTAAAATGAGAAAATATGAACTAGTATTTCTTCCATATAGTTGTACAAAGGGCTAACAAAAACAATTAAGGAAACTCAGCCATATTAAAATTAGTGTTTAGTGAACTTCGAATTTAAAGGCACATTACTTTTTAAAGCAAATTACAGTTGATGTTGAGAACTTGGACCAATTGAAACCCAAGTACATGTCTAACAGGAATGCAGAATAGAATTTTCCCATGCAATGCACTCTAGCTTTCATCAGTATGTTAAAAGTGGAATTGCCTCATAATCCAGCTATTCAATTATTTTGTTTTTGTAGAAAATAATTAAAAACATATATACAAACAGAAATTCATTTGTGATCATTGAAGCATTATTTCAAATAACTAAAAGATGGTAATAATCCAAATGTCAGTTGACTGTCAAACTAAAAACAAAAAACGAAATTTGATATATCTATATGGTGGAATTCTAATCCATAGAAAATAAAGTGGTGATACAAGTTAAAACATAGATTACCTTGAGTCCATAAATAAAGGCTCAAAGAGTGTATGTTTCTATTTATATAAAATATTCATGAGATACATTCATGGAAGCGAAGATCAGATTAATGTTTTCTAGATGTTGAGGAAAGGGACAATGTGAATGACTATTCATATGGGGTTTCCCTTCTTGGTGAAGAAATTTTCCTAAAAGTAGATATCGACAGTGATTGCACTGCCCTGTGAATATACCAAACACTATTAAGTATAAACTTTATCCTATGCCATTTTTACAGAATACAAAATGACCATAAAATTTTTAATAAAGAAGGACAAACATTTATTGAATAATGCAATGAGGGGTAGGCTATAAACCACTCTATAGATATAAGGTATAAAATATTTGTTTGGCATGAAAACAAATGAGGTAATTTGATAAATGAGTAGTAAGTTAGAAAAGTAAGATTAAATACAACCCACTGATTAGTTACTTGGTTATATAATTGTAAAAATAAAGGAGAAGGTAGGAGCGGGGAGGAAGGAAAAAGAAAAAGGGAGAGAAGGAAGGAGAAGGAAAAGAAGGAGGAAAATAGAAATTATTTTTAAAATTTCTCAGCAATGTTTGGTTTATTCCTTCTCTTTCCACCATTTGCATTAGGGAACAACTTTTTGATTGTAGTTTATCTGCATCATGTTAGCAATAAAAAAGTATGACCTGCATTTCTGGTCTACATTCAAAACCAAACACTAAAGGCAAATAATGCTTTTCATTTGGTGGAGGTGTGTAATGATGTAACTGAGGAAAAGAATGCTGAGAGAAGCTGAAACACAGAAAGATCGACCACATCTCTCAACCCGCTAATTTAGCTGCTAGAAAATTCCCAATTTAAACTATTTTCTCTTCACATTTGAGAGGCAAAATATTTTACTCAGTTATCAGTCATGTTGCATATCCAACCCCAATGTTTCTACAAAAATATTATAAACTTATAAGCAAGAATTTTAGAGGAAATGTGGCACAAGATAAATGGATCAGCACGTTTAAGGCACGTGAAGGACTTGCGTCTCATGTATCTTGAGGTTTTGTTAGCCCTGCATGTGGTAGAAGGGGATAGCTAGCTCTTTGAATTTTCTTTCATATGAACACTATCTCAACAAGTCAACATCATCATTATGACATAATCAGGTTCCAAAAACTCTACCTCCTAAGACCAGTACAATGGGGACTGTGAGCTCAGTCCAGTGCTCTGATGTGGGTTTCTGTCTCTATCTCCATCCATCACCGGACAAAGGTTCTATGGTGATATTTGAGATATTCACCAGTGTGACTATGGGACAAGGCCAGTTCAAGCACCCTCTCTTCTGCTGCCCAAGGAACAAGCTGGGGACATCCCTATGGACACCTGGGATCCCCTCTAGGGCCAAGTCTCTTGCCAACCCTAAAATGGTTCCCTTAATTAAGATATCTTCTTCCCTGTTCCTATATCAACCCTTCCTCCATCTCAACCCTCCCACTCCCCCAAACTCTCCCCAATCCTTCCCTTCTCCTTTCTCTCTCCCCCTCTCTCCTTCCCCCAACCCCCCACCCACGTCCACCCCCATGCTCCCAACTTTTGCCCAGTGATCTTGTCTGCTTCCAATTTCTAGGAGGATCTATATATGCTTTTCTTTGGATTCACCTTATTAATTGGCTTCTCTAGGTTTGTGAACTATAGGCTCAATGTCCTTTGTTTATGGCTAGAGGTCCAGTTGAAGGGCAGAAGGAGGGAGATGAGCAAGGAAGTCTAGACCATGAAAGGTTGGTGCACCCACTGAGATAGTGTGCCTGATCTAATGGGAGCTCACCAAAGCCAGCTGTACTGGGACTGAACTAGCATGTGATCAGACTGGACTCTCTGAATGTGGCTGACGATGGGGGCTGACTGAGAAGCCATTGATAATGGCACTGGGACTTTTGTCTACTACATGTACTGGCTTTTTGAGACCCTAGTCTGTTTGGATTCACAGCTTTCTAAGCCTGGATGGAGGGGGGAGGGCCTTGAATTTCCCACAGGGCAGAACCCTGACCTCTCTTAAGACTGGAGGAGGAGGAAGAAGGGTGAGTGGGGGAGCGGGAGGGGAATGGGAGGAGGGGAGTAAGTGAAAATTTTTGAATGGAAAAATTAAAACAAACAGTAGGGATTGTGATTTCAACGTGGGAGGTAATATGAACATCAATTACAGCAATACAATGATGGTATTTCATAGTTATATAAACTATTTTATCAGTGGAGTGGGATAAAATATCTAACATTTCATAGTTTCACTATTCTGGGTAATTTATTTAGGTTCTTTGTCCCTGTACCTTTCATCTGTAACAGAGATAATGATGTCATCTATTTCATAGCGTTGTGGGAGTTAAATGAGTTAAAATATATAAATGCAAAAATATTAGAATAGTTATTAGCAAATTTTAACTGCTATATAACTATTAAAACATTTTATTTTTGTTTTTTAATCATATCTCATTTATTCTTTTTTATCAATTTTTAAAAATTTATTTATTTATTTATTTATTAAAGATTTCTGCTTCCTCCCCGCCACCGCCTCCC